>NW_026592636.1:2700579-2716141 GCF_907164565.1 Psammomys obesus
TGTGTGTGTGTGTGTGTGTGTGTGTGTGTGTGTGTGTGTGTGTGTGTCATTGTGGCGCACAGGTTGAGTGCAGACACACAGACCATCCCCAGCCTGATGAATCCTGCCTTCTGGTGAGTTGCCATGCTGGTGCTGAATGCTATGAAAATCGCCCAGCACTCCCATGCTCCTTACCACCAGCGCTGACCTTAAGCACAGCACTGTTCAAAACAGTTCCTTGTGGCCTGCTAATCCCTTTACAGAGAAGGAACGAGGCTGGGAAGGGCACGCTTAGACTATATCTGGACTGCCATTCTTCCCCCGTGGCCAGGAGGTGGAGGATCTGACTAGCTCTTATTCAGTTTATTTCGTACAATCAAGTGAGGACAGATGAGCCAGGGGTGCAGCTCAGTTGCTGGAGTCCTGGCTTAGCATACACGAAGCCTTGGGTTCCCCCCAGCCCTGTATAAACCAGATGTGGTGGCTCCTTCCTGTAACCCCAGCACTCCAGAGTGGAGGCAGGAGGATCAAGATCATCTTCATGTACCTGGTAAGGTCAAGGCCAGTCTGGATTGCATAAGACCCTACCAGAAAAGGGGGTGGGGAGGGAGATGGTGGGTAAAATGCTTGCTCTGCAAGCATGAGGATGTGAATTTAATCCTCAGTACCCATATAAAAGCTCGGCATGGTTACATGTTCCTATAACCCCAGCTCTGGGAAGGTACACACAGGCGAATCCCTGGGGTTTAACCAATTGGTGAGTATTATGAAAACGAGAGGCTCTGCCTCAAAAAACAAAGTGGTGAGCAATCGAGAAAGACAGTCAATGTCAACCTTGGGGTGGGGTATGTGTGCACACACACACACACAGAAGGGAACCAGTTCCTATGTACACAGGAACATATACATACACACACACACATACACAGAGGGACAGCACCAGCTCCTATGCACACTCGTGCATAGCCAGGCACACATGCATGCACACAGGTGTGGATATGTTCATATACAATGCACTTGTGTATGTGCACACACACACAGCCCTGCTTCCCGCAGAACAGAACCTCCGCTGATATCTTTGGCATTTTTTTTTCTCCTAGGCCACACCCCAAGTCTGTCCACCCCAGGACAGGTCTGGCTATGAAGTCTGCAGCATAGACTCCTGCTGGAGGAAGCTCAGTATTCATTGCTTTTTCTGAATGATACTTTTAGGGACCAGGCACAGGACTGGTTTGGACCAGCTCAAAGTCCTCTTCAAAATGTGTGAGCAGAGAGCTTGAGCTAGCAGGCACAGTGGGGAGACAGAGCATCCAAAAGAGGTCTCAGGTGAGTGCAGCACGCAGACTCAGAGACCCAGGAGGGAGCGGCCGTGTAGACAGGACCCTGGCTGGCCCTGCCTTCACACGTGCACCACAGAGCCATAGGCACCTACAGGCCAGCTGAACCCAAGACTCGAGTTCTGTCCTGCTGCCCTTCAGGAAGAGGGCAGGGAGAAACCAGAGCCTCTGCTGGGGATCAACTGCGAAGGGAACCAGTGGATTCAATTCTGTCTTAGAGAAGGCCAAATCCAAGGCTTTACTGCCATGTGCTGACCAGTGCCCTCCCTCCAAGCTGGACCCCCAAGAAAGCACCCCATGCCCCAAGACAATAGCAGCACCTGCCAGGCCATGCTGTCCCCTGGGAGCCCTGGCCCGTGCAGGGAGGCCGACGCCTGGCATGAGGCCCCATTGTTCCTCTCCCTCCCTCTCTGGGGCTCTTCCATGAAGTGACAGGGCAGCCCCCAGGGTCACCTCCAGGGCGCTTCTGAGGGGCTCCTGGGCATCTGTCTCGGGCAGTAGGCAGCAGGGACAAAGCTAGCAGGCTATTGTTTGAGTCCAGAGCCACCCCCACCCAGCAGGAGAGGGGCCCATTGTCCGGAAGCAATCTGCCATGCTCCCTCCACTCTGGACACTCCCAGAAATGGGGAGGCCCTCCCATAGTCAGGATACCCAGGTCAGACTCTGGGCGCAGCACCTGCGGCTCACTGGCTGGTGGCCGGCCAGGCCTCCTCCCTCACTTGTGGCTTGCCTCCATTCTTGAAACTCAGGAAGCCCCCAATCCACATTTCTAGAGCCCGCTCAGCTCCTGTTGGTCATTTCCCAGGTCCTCCTTCATAGCTCAGATATGCACCCCTTCTTCCCACATGATGTAATGTGACATTCCTCTCAACCCCCTTCCCACCTCTGCCAGCGACCCGTGGGAAAGCTGCCGGCAGCCAACTCCTCCAGGCAGAAGCGCCCTGTGATGGGCGAGGCAGAGGCGGTTCCCTTGGGAGTCTCCAAAATTCCATTGCAGGGGGGAAAAAATCCTTTCTCCCCCCCCCCCTTAAACCAATGTTGCTAATAAGGGGATGAGCTGGTGGAACGTGTGATTCTGGCTCGGTACCCTGAGTAGTATCAGCCCAAGTGATTCCAGCCAGAGAGCTCAAGCCACAGATCCAGGTGATATCTCACCAGTGCCCAAAGAGTCTGGCAGAAAGAAATAACAAGGTGAGTGAATTCTACCCCCACCCCCAGGGAACCCTGCTGTCCTTTGACACCACAGATCAGAGCCTTTACACAATAGACCACTATGTCTACATGTTCGTATTCTTGCTGGCCTGGCTGCTGTGACCCTTCACTGTGACTCCTCCACAGCAAGGAGAGGCAAAAGGAGAACCTGGCTGGATGTCAGGGAGGGAGGGAGCTGTGTGTTTGAATCTTTAAAAAAAAGACCCAAAAGGCAGCTTGCAGGTTATAAGGCAACAGCAGAGGCTAACTACAGGCCGAGCCTTGCAAGGCCCTCGTAGAAGTCCCCCCTCCAGGCATGGAAAATACATGTCCCTGCCAAGGTCCTTAAGAATGAGCCTCCCCCTCCCCAGGATCAAGTATGGGGACCACCCACAGTGACCACTCAGTTGTCGTTTAGAAGGGACAGAGATGTGGAAGGATGAATGGGAAGAGAGGAATGGAAGGATGGGAGAATAGGAGGGTGCATGGAAGAAGAACTAGATGGAGAGAAATAAGTAGAAGGATGGAGAGATGGAAGGAAGAAGTGATGAAGAGGTAAGACTGGTGGCAGAAGGATGAAGGAATGGAGAGACTGACAGGGAGAGATGCATGCAGAAAAAAATGACAAGATAAATGGATGGATGGATGGATGGACAGACCCATGAGTCAAGAGGCAGATTGCTGAGTTGGTGGAGGAATGGATCTGAAGATGTGAATGGAAAGGTATAGGGACAAATGGTTGAAGAGATGGAGGGATGGGGGAATAGAGGGATGGAGGGACAGATAGCAGAAGATGAGCAGAAATGGAATAAGGAATGAAGATGAAGGGATGGGTGGGGAGGGTGAACAGAAGGACGGAGAGATAGAAAATTTACAAGAAAGATAGACACATAGGGGATGGACAGAGGGCAAGATGGATGAGGGGTGGACTGCAAGCATGCAGAAGTACCAAATTGTTCCTTTCTGCCCTCCTTTGAACCTCAGCAGTGAGAGAAGGCCTCCATGGCTGTCAGGCTGTAGAGGAGAACCATTTCCCTGACCCCTACCCAGAGCACCCTCACCATTCGCATAATACACACCACCCAGCAAATTCTACTGCCCTGCATCTCAGATGCCTCTTCCTACCCAGCCAGGAGAGCCCCAGACTTATTTAGGAGCTGGCCTCCCTATCTCTCCACACTCACTCCAGCCTAGAGCCACGGGATGAGGACAAGAACCTAAAGGGTAGAGGAACAAGGGATCATCTTCAAAATGCATTATATACTTTCATATATAATTTCTGACCTTGTGTGACCCAGAATTAAATAAAATAATGCTGTATCAGCAGAAACCACAAATGCAAAGGAATTGAAGTTAAAAAAAAAAAATCTTCCTGTCAAATCTGAGGCACCTGAAGAAACCCCAGACCACCCCCAGGAAAGTACACACCAACACTGTTAAGAACATGTTCTGCACACTCCACAAAGCTGACGGTACAGATGCCATATTGGAACTCAACCCCAGAGTCCAAGGAACTCAGGCCACTACTGGACAAGGGAAGAGGACCACGCCATAGAAACCACATAGGGATCCAAGACAGCATCCCTGCATCCCATGATTAGGTGTCCAGAGAGGTGGTCACACACTCAGGGGTCAGGAATTCCACACCACTGTGCCTCCTGCCCCCACTGGGTGAGCCCAGGCAGCTAACTCCAGCTCTTAAGGGTCTGATGCCTTCTTCTGGCCTCTTCAGGCATCTGCACACACACACACACACACACACACACAAGAAAACCCTTAAAAATAAAAAAGAAGAAAAATCCTAAAAAGTTAAACACTTGTTAACAGATCACTGTGTCCAGGCAGGAGCAACCGGCCTTGCCACCACCCTTCAGAGGGCACGGTGGCACACACCTTTAACCCCAGAATTTGGGATACAGAAACAGGCAGATCTCTGTGAGTCTGAAACCAGCCTGGCCTACAAAGTCAGACCTTACCCCAAGGGGGGGGGGGGGGAGGAGGAGGCTAAGCTAAACCTGAGGGTGGGCTGGGAACCATGTCTTTACCACCCACCCCATCCTGGTCTCCCCTCAGCCCAGGCAGGCTCCTCTGCCTTCTATCGGGATCCACATGTGACTGGGAATTAAAGAGGGGTTCTGTCGCTCAGTGAGATTTGAAAACTGCTCTCTGTGGCCTCCCAGCAGCCCCTGGGATTCTGACCACCACTGGCTTCAAGCCTGAAAACGGGTCTGATGCTATCCAGACCTCTCAACCAAAGGCCCTGTGTTAGACACATTTTCCAGGCACTCGGAGGGTCTGTGAGGTCCTGGGAGACAAGAGGGCGGGAGGTTATAATTGGCCTCCCCTGAGCAGCCACCACCTCTAGAGAAGGGGGCCTCTGAGAGTGTTCGATCTCCCAGCCAGCCAGGCCATGTGTTTAATTAAGTTCCGTGAAAGCGTAGCCGAGTGTGAGGGTTCGTCTTTCACAGTCAATACGGGCATGTGTCTTACCTGCAGTGAGTGCCTTATGCAAAAGGAATTTCCCAAATGGGTTCCATATGCCAGCCCTCCCTACAAGGGGCCCTCCAATGAGGGGAGGCAGGGGCTAAGGTACAAGTCTCCTCCTCCCCCACATCGTCCCAGCCCTGGCCCTTCTTCCACAGCTGGTACTGTTTAAACAGGACATAATGGCGAAGGAGTAATGGTGGATTCCAAAGATTGTTCCATCAGGGGAAATCACCCCGGAGCCAGATCCATCCCAGGTGAGCCATGGAGACCTGTGGAGTGCACGGATCCCCCTCCCAGGGCCTGACCATAGAGGGTCCCCCCAGATCACTAGTCAAGGCCAAGAGCACACACCCCGAGGTGCTTGGGAGCCAAGAGGTGTAAGGGCCAAGGGAAGGTGAGGCTGAGTTCTTCCCACACACTTGCCTGGTGAGCCCACGTCCTGAAAGGGGGACGCAGTGCATCTGAGCCAGCAAAAGTTGTAAGTCATAAGGGTGTACATGAGCCCAGAGGACCAACCACAGGTTTCTCTGCAGCCAGTGAGGGTAAAGTAAGGGGTGGCTTGGTTTGACTCTTGCTTCTCACGGTGGAGGCTCCTTCTGCATATACACATGCCACCTCCTTTTATGGTGACCCTCCCACCCATCAGGTGACTTTAGCTCATCCTCTGCAGCGTTATCCTATCCTATGCCAGCTAGTGGCCTCATGACGGCTAAATGCTGTAGAGGCAGGGACATTTATCTTGCTCACTGTGGTTTCTTCATGCCTGGTACACATGTTAGTGTATAGCAAATGGTGAGTTCATTGTTCCCATCCCCATCATCACCACGACCACCATCATCACCACCATCACCATCACCACTATCATCACCTCCCTCACCATCACCACCACCATCACCACTGTCATCATCACCACTATCATCACTACCATCACCATCACCACCATCACCCTCACCACACCACTACCATCACCATTGCCATCACCACCACCATCATCACCACTATCATCACTACCGTCACCACCATCATCACCACCATCACCATCACCACCTCCACCACCATCATCACCACCATCATCACCACTATCATCACCACCACCACCATCACCACTATCATCACCACCACCATCATCACCACCATCACCATCACCACCACCACCATCATCACTACCATCACCATCATCACCATCATCACCATCATTACCCGCATCAGTGTCATTGCAGACACCACCATCATGGTAACATCACCATTACTCTACATTTAATACCAGCCAGGCCTTGTTCAGGATGTTCTAGGGATTTGAGCCATTGCATTTCTGGGCCTACAATTAGGAATGTTATTGACCCACTTCACAGGTTAGGACATGAGGCCCCTTTGACCCCTGTGAACCTTTCCTTCTTTTACTCTCGGCAAGCTTGGCATAGTGTCAGCTCTTACCACATCCTGTAATCTAACTCCAGTCCTGATGAACCCCAACTTTGGCTCTATAATGAAAGGTTTTGCCCAGTTGGCAGACAGACTCATGGGCCTCTAGGATGAATCTCCTTGCCAGCCATTCACTCCTCTGTTTGCTAGTCATTTCCAGCCTGTGCGTTCCCACCCCTGCAGGCTCTACAGGACCAGAGCCCTGTGGGGATTACAGATGGTATCCCCAAGAGAGTGGGGTGAGCTCTTCCAAAGAGGACCCTCCATCAACATCTGAAGACTGAGTGATTTCCCCATAGGCAGCACCTCTGGGCTGCCTTAGTTTCCCCACCTGGTGCCCACTAGGGTTGGGGGGGAGTCTGTCATTCCCTAGTTTGGGAGGCACTTTAAACTCCCAGGTACCCTTGGGAAATCTCAGGAGCCTTTTAAGCATTTGAAATTGCCTGCAGTGAAGGTGTGGGTGAGGTTTTGAAAGTGGGGCCACTTGGGTGTTCAGGATTTCTGGGCAGCCTGCCAGTTTCTACTCCAATTAAACGCCCCATTTGGCCAGCTGGTAGGCCCCTGGGCTGGAAAAGAGTGACGTCTGCAACTGCCCTTGTCTGGATATAATTTGAAGGGGGCAACAAGAGATTCAAGTGCAGGGGGAGGGGACATATCTGAGATGTGGTCAGAGCAAAATCACCTTTTCACAGTCCTCAGCAAAGATGATCGTCCACACACCCCTCGGTGCTTCATGGGGGGTTGGGCATATAAAGGACAGGAGAGACGAACATTTCAGTGGCCAAGGCCAGGGCGGCTCCGAAGCTCTGAAGCTCCTTGCCATGATTAGATGGCATCTTGGTGCCACACTGGTTTAGCGCAGTGCTTCAGGGGAGGAGAATGGCAGAGGCTCCTGTGTGCAGGTCTCTCCACAGGGCTTTACGGATGCACAGAAGTCTCTGGATGGCTCAGAGTGCATTGTAGGTAGAAGATGGAAAAGCTGGGGTTCAGGAAGTTGAACCGCTGAGGAGGATGGCTCTGAGCTTGGGAGCAAATCCGGATGGTTTCTTTGACCCTCTGGCATCCACCAGAGTGTCAAGTGAAAGGAAATGCATGTGCACGCACACACATAAACACACACAGGTAGGCACATGTTTGCACATACATGCATACACACACACACACACACACACACACACGAAACCGTAAAAGTAGAAGGTGAAAGCCAGGTGCACGAAGCAGAAGCCGAGAGGAAGATGAAAGGAAAGCCCTCCCACTCCGTCTCCGGAAGCTTCTACAAGCAGGCAACTTCCTGATGACTTCCATTTGTGAAGGCCTGGTGACCAGAGCTGCCACAGAAGATGGGGGCTGTGGGGTTGACAGGACATATCAACTGGGGGTCCTGTGACTAACACAGCTATTTTGGCTTGCAATCTGATGACCAGATGGATCCTTTTTCTAAAAAAAAAAAAAAGGAAACTCTATGTGAAAATCAAGACAAATGGCCACTCCTACCATTCCTCCCTCCCATCTGGCGCTGTCTGTGGACAGGAAGCCAGGGGTGCCAGCAGTCTTGTGTCATAGACACCAGGTATCTACAGTCTGTGGTTGGCTGTGCCATCGGCGGCTCAGCCCCATCCAACTGCCCCCGCAGCTCTTTCAAGATGCCCACTCTCTGACACCTGTCAGCTCTTGGACCCGCAAGGATTTGTGACTGCTTTCAAAGCAAATAGAAGCTGCCCCAGAAATGACACCCACACCCACACTCCAACCCAAAGTCACTGAGGTCTACCCTCAGCCTGGAACCCAGCCCCCGAGGGTGTGCCCGTGAGCCATGATTCGAGGCAGGCCCGCCAACCAACAAGAGAAACTGAGCATGAGGATGACAGACAGTGTCCAGTTTGGCACCTGGGAGACAGCTCAGTGGGGAATCGGGAGGATCTGAGTTCAAATCCTCACTTAAAAACCAAGTATGGTAGCGTATGGCTGTGATCCCGGTTCTGGATCTTGTACATCGGCGGATCCCGGCTCACTGGCCAAGCAGTCTAGTGAGCGTCAGGTTTGCTAGGAGACCCTGGCTCAAAAAACCAAGCTAACCAGAGAGCCCCCGGCATCCACCTGCCTCCACTTCCCCAGGGCTAGGCTTGTACACACACACCACCTTTCTGGGTTGTTGTTCATAGGTGCTGGAGATGGAATTCGAGCCCTTCCTCGTGGCGCACAGCAAGCGCTCCTGATGGAACCGTCCCCTTAGCTGGAAGGGTTTGTTTTGGTTCATAGTCTCAGGGGGTCCCATCCGTGCTTTCCTGGCCTCCTGTGCTTAGACAGACCGCCATGGCAGTGGGGGAGGTGTAGTGGAGAAGTGTCTCATTCCCATGATGGACAGGAAGTAGGGTGTGAGGAAAGGACCAGAGAACAACTGCCACATTTGTCCCCAGTGACCATCTCCTCAGTTCCCATCATCTTCTCATCTTGCCCACCTTCCCATCTTTCAAAATGCCCACCAGCTACCAAACCAGTGCCAACCAGGTGAGACCAAGCGCTTGGCACACGATCCTGTGGGGGACAGTGCAGACGGAAGCCATCACTTTCCTCATCCGGCTAGGCAAACCAGGATGACCACAGCTCAGGCACATGCGCAGAGACCCTTGTTCCAAATAGTGCCGTGCTTGCAAAGAAGAGGCTTGATTCTACAAGAGACGAAAACTGTCCCTGCCATAATTCTGAACTATTTAAGAGAAAGAGGGGATAGAGTGAGGACTCACCAGTTAAGAGCACTGACTGCTCTTGCAAAAGACCCAGGTTCGATTCCCAGCAGCCACACGGCAGCTCACTGACACTCCAGTTTCAAGGGAATTGATGTCTTCGTCTGGCCTCTGAGGCCACCAGGCACACACATGCAGGCAAAACACTCACACATATAAAATTTAAATTAAAATTTAGGGAGGGGGTATATTTGGAGACAGGATTTTTCTGTGTGGCCCTAGCTGTCCTAGAACTCACTCTGGAGACCAAGGTGGCCTCGAACTCAAAGATCTACCTGCCTCTGCCTCCCCAGTGCTGGGACTAAAGGCCTGTCTAAATTGAAACTGAAATAATAAAATAGTGTGCTCTAGAGGCAAAATGATCAAATGTCATCTTTAGAGGGGAAGAAAAGAGTTGGTTTTACATCGTTTAACTCACACAAAGGGATAAGTGTGTCTGTTCCCTCGCATCCAGCATTTCATACAAGGGACCCCAGTCTGGGCTGGAACCACCCCAAGGTTGGTTCACATCCATAGCTGAGGCTGGCTTCCCTGGGTGCCTTGCTGGGCTATGATAGGCAGGGGCCACATGTGACCTTTTGCGACTTGAGCTCCCTCACAATATGGTGGATGGGATTCTGACCAAAGGAGCTGGTTGGAACCTCTATGGCCTCAGTTGACTCTGGCTTAGAAGCCACCAGCAGCCATTCTGCTAAGCACTCCATCAGAGCGACACCAGCCTCCCTGGCCTCAGGGGAAGAAACACAGGAGATCTGCTCAACAGAAACTATAAGCTTCATGTAGCTAAAAGAGCCAGTGTGACAGGGGACACACAAGTGCCGCTATCTCTGGTATCTCGGTAGGATTCTGGAACTTTCCCTGAGCCTGCCCTCCTCCCCTACCTCCTCAGGTGCAGTATCTCAGGCTCAGGCATTCCAGGGAAAAGGCCGCCTTGCTCTGTGCTCAGCTGGTAGCCAGCCACAAAGATTAGGGCCACTGAGGCATGTGGCCATTAAAGGCTGGAGGCTCTCCGCTGACTCCGTGGCCCCTGTGTGCCCCTGGCGGGCAATTGGAAAAGCGTGTTCAACACCGGACCCAAGACAACATGGGGCTTGTTGGATTGGCTCATACCCCAGAGGGCGTTGATAAATGGTAAGATAAGCCCACTAATTTTTGGGTGCTGCTCTCAGGGGCATGGTTTCCAACAGAGTGCACCCTGCTCCTTATCACGCCAAAGACAGGCTGACGTCACCCCCTCTGAGGGGAAGCAGAGGGGCCGGCAAACCCTAATGGATTTGTCCCGTCTAGATAAGACAGTCCCGGGTCCCCCATAACACAGTAATTCACTTTATAAACAGGCTTGAGGGAAATACTGGGGGTGGGGCGGTCTGATTAGTCCCTCGTGGCAGCTCTTTTCCTAGGAACACAGCATCCTAGAATATTCTATATAGAAAGGCAGGTAGGAATGGCCCCACTGAGGACGACAGGAGTCGTCCTAGGAAGAGGTCCCAGAAGGGCATGGTGGTGCACACCTTTAACCCCAGCACTTGGGAGGCAGAGATGGGTTTGAAGCCAGCCTGGTCTACATAGTGAATTTCAGGACAGCCAGTATCACAGAAAGAGCCCCTGTCTTTAAATCTATACATACATACATACAGACGTACATACGTACATACGTACATACATACATACATACAAACGAAGGAAAATAAAAGCGAATAAAAGACCCAGATATCTGAGTTCAAACTCAGTGCCTGTAAGCTGTGCTCCAACAAATGATTCCCTTGGCCACCCTGAGCTTTAATCTGTTCATCTGTAAAGTTGGATGATCCAGTGCCTCTGTAAGACTAAAATGTGGCCCAAATTGGGCACCAAGGAAGGGATAAATATATGTGACTAGCAAGGGAGTTCCAGACTGGAGCCAGGACTCTGGGTTCATATCCCAGCACAGGCACTCATTGGCTGTGAAGCTCACACTGGCTAACTTACCAGAACTGAGTTGATTTTCATGTATGTGTGTAAGGTGAGTATGTGTGTTCATGGTTTTGCATGTGTGTGTATGTCTGTGTGTGTGTGTGTACACGCACATGCCTGCCTGTGGAAGCCTGAAGCTTGTGTTGGGAATAATCTTCAATCCCCCTTTCATATTAGTCTTCGAGGCACGGTTCTTCAACCAAACAAAATAGTGAGTCTTGCTGTGGGGATCCCGTCTCCATCTTCTGAGACTGACTCCAGCCTTTGGGGCATTTACAGGGGCTTCTGGGGTCCTGAACTCCACTCCTTACAGTTGTACAGCAATCACACGAGCCACCAAGCCATCCTTCCATCCCACCAACTTCCCACTTAGAAAAGAAAAGAACGTTCAAGCAGACCCTGACTCAGTAAGTTTTGACATTTTGTTTTCCCTTCCCACAGTACGTAGGCAATATTCATTCAGTAGAAACTATTTCAGGGCTGGCGGTGTGGCTCGGGCGGCAGAGTGTTTGTCCAGCAGTACAAGGCTCTCCTCATTCTATCCGAAGCCCATCATAAACCCAGCATGGCAGTGCACACCTCTCACAAGTTTAGGGTCACCCTAAACTTGGCCAGGAACCTATTGTGAGGTGAGCGTGAGCTACATCATACCCAACCCCAAATCAAAACAAAACAAGAGTGCTTCACCTGTTGAATTTGCTCTCTCCTCAGGCCAGTGGGAGATGTGCGGTCTGAAGTTCTTTCATGTTTCAGGACAGCGGAGCGACCCTGACTTCAGTTGGGGCCACAGGGTGGGAGGGGTGAGCGAGTTTGACTTGCTTTCCACATGCGATGCTTTGAACCTGTGGTGGGCTTTCAGGAAGGGATCCCATCAGAAGTTGGGGGTATCTGTATACCCAGGGAGGGAGGGTTCCCATCCTGGCCAGGCCTCAGGAACAGAATCACCCACTCACGGTGTAACACACATGGCACCTGGGCAGGTTCCTACAGACCAACCAGCTTTTCTAGCCTCCTACCTACCTGCCCAGCCCAACACCGAGGCCATGAGAAGTGATCAGGAGACAGCACCATCTTTTATGGAGCCTGTGTGTGTGTGTGTGTGTGTGTGTGTGTGTGTGTGTGTGTGTGTAGGGGGGGTTCTCTGTGCGCACACATCAACTTCCCAGTAGCAGCCCAGCTATCCACAAATACACCCTCTCAGGGTCATTTCCCCTTGGACCCTGCTCAGTGCCTCCTCTCCCTGAATGAAGGAGAAAGCAGAGCAAGGATACCAGTGTCCTTTGTCACCACTCTCATGTGCCACTTTGAAACACACAGAAAAGGGGAGCCCAAGCCCGGGGTCAGTGCCTATGAGGAGGACATAAGGTAGTACAGAGGAGTTGAGGGTCCAGAGATGAGCCATGCCCATCTTCTGGCTTTTCCCAGGGGGCACTCCACCACCATCAAATGGTGGGAAACCAGATTAACCATCAATGGACCTTAAGTCAGCCCCAGACATTGCAAAACTCAAGTCCAGAGTCAAGGTCCCTTTGTTTCAGGACAGTATGGAAGCTCTAAGCATCTTCCTCAAGCAGGAAACTGAAGCAAGAGCTGGGGAAACAGTTCAGTCAACTCTTGTGAAGACTTGGGTTCAGACCCCAACACCCACACCAAGAGCTGGGTGTGGCAGCTCTGTCCTGTAATCCTAATGCTGGTGAGATGGGAGACAGACAAGAGGATCCCCAGGAGGTAGGTGGCAGATAGCATGGTCCATGTGATAAAGTTCCAGGCCAATCAAAGGCCCTGCCTCAAACAAAGGCTGGAATGTGCATAAAAAAAGAAACAGGGACTGTGCTCTGACCTCAGCACTGTACCATGCAGGTTTATACAAATGCATGATATATGCACACACACACAAATGCAAAGGGCATGCATACACACATACACAAATACATAATATATGCACACAGACATACACACAAATGCATACAACAGAAAGGCCCAAATACACATACACACATATGTATACATATGTGCTTATGCACAGAGAAGCGCACGCGTACATGCATACACACAGATGTACATGCATGTAAACACGCACAGATGTACCCGTGTGTACATTCACACACACGGAATTGAAGCAAAAATGAAGAGAGATATCAGACTGCATTAGACAAGTCTCGGGCACTGGTGTCCCCAGAAAGCCCCTCCTCCTGTGCCAGGTACTTCCTTACCAAGCTAGTCCTCTCTCCCCATGGGGTCAGCCTGTGGCTGTCTCCAGATATGCCAATTCTCCAAATGCAAGACCGGTCAACTTGACCTTTGCTCTCAACGTGCTACAGGTTCTTCTGGAGAATCCAAACTGAAGCAAGAGCTCCTGTTCTGGATGGTGAGGAACCCCAGGGGACTTAGGATCAACACAGGAGACAACTACATGGTTTTCACTAAGAGCCCAGCACACAGTAAAAAAAAAAAAAAAAAAAAAAAGGTGAGAAAATGTGTCAGAGCTCAGTCATTCGTGTTCTCACCCAGAGGGAAAGGGTTCAGGCCACTCTGATGTCATCACGGCTGACTTTAAGTTTTGGATGATGGGACCATTTGATCCTCTCCCCCATCCTGTCCTGGGGGAGAAGGTCAGTCCTTGGGCAAGACCAGTGTCACCAGAACACCCCCTGGAAAATAAAAGGCCACTCTGGAAACCATCAGAAAACATTAAAGACTCAAACTGCATTTAGAGCCATCACAGTTTGGGGGCATGAGTCCACTCTGTCGGGGACTGCCGTAGATAAGGGTCTGTTCATTGAATTAGGGGGGGGGGAATTAAAAAAAAAACTTGAAATCCATGGCTGAAAATATTCCATTTCTGAGCCAAACTGTTTGCTGTTAAAAGGGAGAGATGGCCTGGCTTATCCACAAACAAAGGCAATTTGCTGAGCCCCTGGATATGATGGAGTGAAAGATGAAAGGGGAGACATATTTAGACATATGAGCTCGCCAGCCGGTCCCTGCAAAAATGCAGAGATTTGAGATCAATCAGAGAGCTAACACAGACTGAAAGGTTACAGCGCACAATGAATGACATCATGTGGCCAGGTCTCGCCAGTAATGTATGATGAGCCTGCCGATAACGCAATACCAGCCCAGCTGTCAGCTACCCGGGGAGGTGTCCGCAGGAGACAGCCCCAGCTTTCCCATCTGCAGCCGGGCTGCATGCAGGAGGAGGCAGCTTGCTGAGGCTGGGTCTGAAACCTACCTGCAGCTCATGAGAAGTCCACACGTGCTCTGAAACTGAGAGCTCCATCGAGTCCGTAGACCTACTGGCAGGCTACAAAGCAGGGACATCGCAAGCAGACTGAAAGGAGGGTGAGCCCAGAACTCTTCAGGGCACCTGTATCTTTGAAATGAGCCCATTTTTTCAGTCTTGTGAAGAAATGGGAAGGGCCTCCAAACGTGTCTACGTATGCTAGGTAACTGTTTCTGCCCTAACAAGGGAGGCAAAGCTGGAGAGCTCTCCTTCCGTGACATTCGTCAGAGCTCTCTGAACCATACATCAGAGCACACAGCACTCAAGAAATCCAACTCCTGTGGAAGGGAACAGGGACAGAGGTAGGACTTGACAGAGGAGGCCAAGGGAGTAAAAGGCTGTGTCAGCAGAGTGGCAGGAAGGTAGCCCTGGGTGTGGGGAAAGCCATGAGCCATCTAGCCTGGCTGACGTGGAAGACGGCTCCGTGGGGGCCTCGTGCTACCTGTCCACAAAAGCAGACACGGCTAGTGACCACTGCCTTATCACTTTCCAAAGACCGTCCCTGCAGACACCACAAACATGTCCACTGACGCATGTAAGACAGGGCTTCAATACAGGAGTGTGGGCATCCAGCTTCCCGCTGTGGTTTAGGGGTGACACAATTCAGTCCACAGAAATCAAATACAGAACAGATCTTCCTCTCACACAGACATACATTCAGGCAAAACACCAATGCACATGAAATAAAAATAAATTAAAAAAAAAAAAGCATATCTTCCTTTACTACACTTAGAAAGTTTGCTCTTGGCATTTGAATCCAATGGAGGGTGGACACAAATTATTCTGAAGGTCCCTATCCGGTTCTTCACAGCATTTTATTTCATTAAAAAAAGATCAACCATTGCCTTTAGCATCCTGTCCTATCAGCTTCTTAATGACTCTTCTGTCTTGGCTCTCATGAGGTCAACACTTTGGAGAGGAGTGTGAAGTGTTTGGCAAATTGTTCTTCAGTTTGTGTCCACCCACACAAAATGTCTTTGACAAGGATATCACACAGGACTGACAGTCCTCACTCCCAGCTATATCCCATCAGGAACATGTGACACTAGCTAGTTCCGGTTCCAATAACGCTAACTTTGATCACTAGGTCAGGGAGTGTTCACTAGGCTGAGGAGGGCTCCCTCTGTGGAGTCACTAGGCTGAGGAGGCCTCCCTCTGTGGAGTCA
>NW_026592636.1:2716151-2824148 GCF_907164565.1 Psammomys obesus
CCTCCCTCTGTGGAGTCAGTAGGCTGAGGAGGGCTCCCTCTGTGGAGCTCTTCATTGGGGAAGTTTTCCCACTGTGGCATCACCACTTTTCCCTTGGGATGCTAAATCAACTAGGAAGATGTCGAGGGAACGTCTGAAGACTTTAATCTCCGGAGGTGGAGAAACTGTTCAGTGGGTAAATTGCTCGCTGCACAAACATAAGGATCTGAGTTCAGCTCCCCAGCACCCACATAGAAGCCAGCCATGGCAGTAGGTAGTCCCAACCCAGCCCTGTGGAGCAGAGACGGGTGGGTCCCAGGAGATTCACTAACCAGACAACATAGCCAGTGGGCTCTGGGTCCAGAGAGAGGCCCTGTCTCACAAAAAAGATACAGACAGACACCACATCAACATCTGGCCTTTACATGCACACAACACACACACACACACACACACACACACATACACACACACGTACACATGGTCAGATACCACAAACACACACATGAAGTGAGTAAATAAATAAGACTTGTTACTCTTTTCCAGCAGAGTACCCACACATACACACTGGTGATGCTGATTCTTGCCTGGATCGTTCGCTGCTCTGCTGGCTAACCCGTTCATTCAACATCCATTCTCGGCCTTCCCAGGACACAGAGGAGCTCTCTCCCCTGAAGCTTCTTCATGTTTCCCATCTGTTCATGCACCTGCTTAGCCTTGTGGGGTCATGTTTGAGAGACCAGGTGCAGAGTTCCCAGCCTGGGCTGTGGGCATGGGGCCCTTCAAGCTAACCACGCGTCCTGAGATCCACCCCGAGTTAGAAAGTCCTCATCTCTCACTGGTGAGCTTCGGAGAGCAAGTGGGCATCTCCGAAGGACACAGGATGATCACACACCTGTGGGAAAACCTGATTGCTTCCGACAGCTTTCAGGGGGACTCTAGTCTCCCCCAAACATGAGGAAACTCTCTGGGGATGTGCAAGGAGCTCCTCTGCTGACCCAGCCACACTCTCAGCTGAGGTCCAGACTTGGACATGGTGGAGACATCAGCATCATTTTGGCCCCTGAAACAGACCTCCTTAGTCCAACCAGGGTCAGCTTGACTGGACAGAGGTGCACCAGGGGAGCTAGCGAGTCAGTGTGACTTCTGGTGTGACCCTGAGGATGACTCCAGGGGAGACTGGCCCGTGAGCTGGCGGTTGTGTGGAGAAGGCCTGTCCCCAGAATGGGCAACGCCATCCAAACAGAAGAGCAAAGCACTCTTTACTGGTAGGGGACTCCCTCTCCCTCCCATCTGTGCCACGACCTGGAGAAAACCTACAGAGCATCTCTAGGGGCCCTGGAGAAGACAGCAGGCCAGAGGCTGCTGGGACTCCTCCACCTCCTGAGGGTTTAACCAGAAGGGAGAAAGCGATGTCACTGACACCATGCTTCCCGGAGCCTAGCACGGGGCCTTAGTGTCCTCCCCCATTAACTGAGGTGATGAGGACTTTGGCAGCCCTGATGTAAGCTCACTCCACAGGAAGCTCGGTGTGCTCCAGGCTCTGTGAGAGCAGATGGCTCTCCACAGAGTCAGTTTACAAGGACCTAGTGCCAATGGGTGCAGCACGGGTGCTCCAGGGTGCCTCAGGGGCACGCTGTGCAACGCCCACCTTCTCCTCCCATGAACACATGCTCAGAGCAGGACTCGAATCCAGGCTGGGAGACCTGAGGAAGGGATGAGGGATGCTACATTCTCACCTGTGTCTCAAAGTTCCTGTCTCACAGTGGTTCTTGAGGGTGAGCACACAGCCATCCAAGGATGGAGTCAGGAAGTCATCGGCTTGTGCTGGGGTAAGCAGGGAGGGGGCTGTTACTGGCAGTGCCCAGCCCATAGACATGGCACCCATAGACATGGCACCCAACAGCAGAGAGTCAGAGTGAGGGTCAGGCCATGTCCTGCCCTTCCTGGTAGGAGAGAATTCCCACAGAGGCAGGCCCTTTGTCTACAAGCTCTTATCTGCCAAGGCAGACATCCCTTTCACAGACATCTGCCACCCCTTGTCCAGGCTGGTCTTGGGTTTCCACTGGAGGGAAAGGCTGGAGTTGAAATAAGGGGCCATAGCCAAAGAGGGCAGCTCTGTTTGCGCACGGAGTGCCAGGCCTCGCTCCCACGGGCTCGGGTGTCTGGAAGCACAGGTGGCAGGAGGGCTGTGCCTCTGCTCCCGGGCCTTGGCCCCGCCCCTCGCCCTGCTGCCTCTCACTCCTTTCCCCTTCCCTCCCTTTTCACTCCTCTCTTTCCGTGTGTCTTCACGTGTGCAGAGGGTATGCGCGCACCTGTGTGCACACGTGCCCTTGGAGGCTGGAGGGTGTGGGCTTCTTCAGTCATCGTCCGCTTTTTCTAAAGTGTGTGTTTTCTCTCTGATCGGGGGAGGGGTGAGAGATGGGGGTAGGGGGACCACACCATGCCTAGTGAGGTCAGAAGACAATTTTGGGGAGTAACTACTCTCCCCCTACTGGGAGGGGGTGGTCTGCAGGCTTGTTTGGCAAACACCTGCTGAGCCTGCCCTCTGCCTTATTTGCTGAGGGTCACATTGAGCTTGCAGCTCACTAGCCACTGAGTCGCAGGGATCCTCCTGTCTCTTCTCCCCAGCACTGGGACAACATTTTAGGTGAGTGCTGGGAACCCAAACTCACTTTATTGCTGAGCCACCTCCACGGCCCTGCTTCTGTCCTTCCTTCTTTTCCCCTCCCTCCTCTCTATCCCTCACTTCTCTTTTCAACAGGTATCTGGACATCTCGTGGATTCTATTAGTAAGAATTCCCCTTGGCTCAAAGGGAGCTCACAGTTCAAAGGTCAAACAGGCAATGTCCTAACAGAACATGACCTGATTCAGGGCTGTGGAGCCTGTAGGGGTCACCTACCCCAGTCAGCCTGGCCAGCATTCTAGAGGAAGTGACATACTCCCAGCTCTTCGGAAGAAGATCCTGTGATCAGTGTTCACTACTGGACAGTCATAGGCAGGCAACGTGGGAGAGTGGGAGGAGGTCATTGCAGGAGAAAGGTGGAGGGAAGAAGCTGAGAGGGTCAAGGCAGTAGCTGAGCCAGAGGACCGTCAGGGTGAGCATTGTCAGGGCTCTGGCTGGTGGGTGATGTTGCCTCCTCACCTGAAATTCAACCGCCCTATTTCACAATATCGAGGATGAGCCCACAGCTAAGGCTTCAGTCTCTTAACAGGGCTGACGGGTGTGGTGGGGCGGGGAGCAGGGCATATCATTTCCAGTTCATCCTGGAAAGAAAGGCCTCGCTGTGAGACTTAGATGGCCATCGTGACGGTGCTGAGACAAGCTGGCAGCAAGACCCGGGGAAAGGCAAAATGGGCTTGTGGGTGGATAGACAGACAGGCAGGAGGAAGGATGGAAGGAGCGGCACCGACTCATGGCCCTCCTTCCTGATGTCAGCCATGATGATGGGAAGGGGACTGTGAGGGTACTCTCACTGCAGCCAGGGTGAGAAGAGGGAGGAGTGCAAAGCCAGGCAGCAGTGGCTCAAGCGGTGGCAGCTGGGAGGTGGGGGAGGGTATTTAGGAAAGGCGCCACAGAAGGGTTCTATACTGGAGAATGATGGCTGGGGGCCAGGGAACTTGCCAAAAATGTGGCAGACAGCAGCTAGACCTCTACAGCTGTTGAGGGCCCTCCTCTGAGCTCTGGTTCTCCGTGAGAGAAGACCAAGGGAACATCAGGTGAGGTGTGGACACGGAGGCACCCCAGAACCATCCTGAGCATTGTACGGTTCTGACAGGTGCCCCGCTGTCAGGAGCTGACAGCCAAGGCGCCTCAAAAAAAAAAAAAAAAAAAAAAAAAAACCTTCTAACACAGAGGCAGAGACCAAAACAACAAACAGAAAAACAGCTGTGGGGGCCAGAGGCTTTCCAGGAAAAAGAAAAGTCTGGATGAGGGGCTGGGGTGTGACTTGGTGAGCACAGTGTCTATCTAGCCTCTCTGAAGCCCTGGGCCCCATCCCAAGACACCACCAGGAATGGTGGCACAGGTCTATAATCCCAACATTTAGAGGTGGAGGAAAGAGACGTCATCTCAGGCTAGATGGTGAGTTTGAGGGCAGCCTGAACTACATGAGACCCTAGCCTCTAAGGGCACCTGCACTCACACGCACACTTTTAAAATAAAATCTTTTATGAAAAGAAAGGAAGCGGTGGCATCATGCCTTTGAACAGCCATGGGGGGGCTTCTCTCACGACCCAGAGCCAGAGTAAACGCAGAATGGGACCCCTTCCTGTGTATGACGCCTCAAGTCCACGTTGCACAGCCATATTGCATCCAGCAGCTACCGAGTCATGGGGTCTGCCCACGGGGACAATACTGGGAAGGAGGAGCTGACTACAGAGCTCTAGAAGTTCTGGGAGTGTAGCAGTACATGAAACAGGAAGCCAGTGGTCAGGTGACCCAGCCTTCCTTCTGGTGAGCCGAGGCTAGCCGGACCTTGCTTGGCTTGTCATGATCTCCTTGCTGACCGCTCTGTCTTCTCCCTCCAGCTGCCTCTGCCTGTGGGGAGCAGGCCTCCCTCCTGCTGCTCAGGGGCTCAGTCTGCAGGTGGTTAGACACTCTCAGCCCTGCAGGAAAGCCCTGCCAACACCAGACACTCTCTGTAGCCTTCAGGCTGAGCTCAGCATCACAGGGCAAACCTCCTGGCTCCTGCTGCGTCCCCAACAGCTCCCTGACCTTCTGTGTCTTCTTGGCCTCCCTGTGCTCTGAAAACATTGACCTAGTATTAAAGGACAAGAACCTCCATCACTAGGTCCCCTGAGGCTTAATGTCCTCAGAGGTGGAAGTCCCGTCTCTATCCAGCTCTTGCCAAGACCTCAAGGTCACTGTCCACGGGCCGCTCACCATTAGTGGTCCAGAGCCTGATGCTGGGGGAATCACCCAAGAGATAGAACTAAAGACAGCTGGCCTACTCAGAGGGTTGGCAGGAGCACCTGACAAAGCAAGCACCCTCAGGCCCCTTGAATGCTGAAGGAGCAAGGAAAATACAACCAGGCAAGGGGACTCTCTGGAACCTCTGCCGTTGGGGAAGTGCTGCTGGGGAACTTGCTGCCTGCCAGCCGCTGGGCTCAGGCAAGCAAGACAGCCTGAAAGGTACACATGCCTGGCCTGGTGCGCGTCACGGTAGGAAATCCAGTAACCAAAACACAGAGCCAGATAACTTGATAAGCAGGCAACACAGGGCTGGAGGGGTAGCTCAGGGTGGGACTTAAGAACATTGCTGCCATCAGGCAGTGGTGGCGCACATGGGAGGCACAGGCAGGCAGGTCTCCGTGAGTTTGAGGGCAGGCTGGTCTACAAGTGAGTCCAGTTCAGCCAGGGCTATACAGAGAAACCCTGTCTTTGTGGGGGAAAAAAATGTTCTTACAGAAAACCTGAGTTCAGTTCCCAACACCCATGCTGGCACCAGCTCTAGGGCATCCCATGCCCTCTTCTGGCCTCCGTGGGCACCAGCGCTTAAGTGGACACACACCCAGAAGCAGGCACACATTAAAAGTAAAACCAAAATAAGGCCCAGGTCTTAATTCCATCACCATGCCTTTAATTCCACCACTTGGGAGGCAGCAGCTGACAGATTTTTGTGAGTTCCAGACCAGCCTCGCCTACACAGGGAGTGCAAGTCCAAGGCAGAGCTACATAATGAGACCCTATCTCAAAATGAATAGAATAGAACACACAAAGCAACCGGAGCCATGTTCCTGGCGGATCTCGGATCCCCTGAGTCACAAAGGCCTTGGAGATCATACGGAAGAGACAGGCCCTGGATCTCCATCCTCCATCAGAACCAGGTACACCCTACAATGTGCCTTCAGGTGCTGTAGAGACAAGACCAAGGTTGCCCCCACGCTGGTAAGTTTCATGTGTCCGTGTGCCAGAGCCTCAGGATGCTCAGACCCAGTCACATTGCCACTATCTCTTTGAGGGCGCTCGGCTGTGATTCACATTTGTACTTGGAGACTTAGATAGTCTTCCCCTCTGTGTGTGTGGGCCTCCCCCGTCGGCTGCATCTCTGAACGGCATCCAAAGCTCCACAGAAGCAATTTCCCCCGGCAGATGGCTTTAGATGGAAAGCGGGGCCTGTGAGGCCACCCTGCAGGCTGCAGCCTCCTCCACAGAGCCCGCCAGCTCCAACCAGATCCAGCTACACATCTAGTTCCTCATCTCCTTCCTCCCTCCAGCTCTCCTGCCTCCATCTTCCTCCTCCTTCACTTCCTTTTCCCCTTCTCTCCCCCACCTCTTCCACTTTCCTCCTCTACTTCCTTCCATAGCTCTTCCTCCCTTCTCCTCCTCCTCTTCTTCCTCTTTTCATCCAGATCCTCTCCCTGAAACTCTCTGAGACTCCTGACCCTTTCTCTCACATCATTGCAGTAGCCCAGGCCCCCAGCATCCGCCCAGCCCCTTCCTTAGCCAATGACTTTACTGGCTCCTAGTGATCATTCTCCAAGGCAGACCCAAAAGCACTCATTCATTGGCCCCCAGCCCCTAAGCCCCTTCCTTGCCTGTGCATTGACGTTCAAACTCCCAGGCAAACACCAAAGCCCTCACAATTTGGATCCAACCTGCCCTCGAATTGCTCATCTCCCCCACCTCCTCCATGTATGTGGCATTAGGAATAGCATGGCCAAGCTCTGGGGGTGAATCCACTGGAGAGCCAGTTGGCAGTTTCTCTGAGCATCAGCTTTGGAGAGTCAAAGGCATAGGATAGGGTGGCCGGGACTCTGGCCAGGTGACCAGCCTCCTCGTATGCTATCTGAGATGTCCTGTGAGGCTCGCATCTTTAACCAGTCTCTTGGCTTGGCTTACCCTGCACATTTGGCCTGGAGCATTGGTCCCTTACCTGTCTGCTTCTCAGAACTCCTAGGCCTCTCCCTCCCTCCCTGGGTGTGCTTCCCCAGCACCCTGCTGCCTTGCATAGCACAAGACTGCTGACCCATATGGTAGCCATTCACCCATATTGATCGCCCCCCCCCCCCATTTGATATGGAGCCACTGTGGACTGGGACCATTCAGCCTCCCAGTGCAGTGGGCTGAACCTGCAGAGGGGCCAGCAAATGCTGTTGCTTGCCAATGGGGAGAGAGTCCCTTGCGGCTGCTGGCAGCATGAGGCCCCCCAATCCTTTTCTGACACCCAGCACCCAGCTGCTGGGACATCCCTAGGCAGGCGCAGCTGGCTTAAAAAGGAAGCACACAGTTTCAAAGCTCGCTCCACTGTATTTTTAGAACCTGTGACTCATCCCCAGGACCAGGACCAGCACTGGAGGCCAGGCAGGGGAGAGGCCTGCAGCCTGGAGCCCAACAGGGCTGAGATTTTAGTCTGTGACTTCCTACCAGCGTAAGGTCAGTAACATCCACGCTATCCTTGGTGATGGCACCTAAAACCACAGCTCCAAAGGCTCACTGCTTTCCACCACCTGATTTTCTTCTCTTGTTTTTCTGTGTGACTCTTATAAATAAAATTACTGGGCCAGAAAGAGGGTTTAGCAGGCCAAGCCTGAAGAGCTGAGTTCAATTCCTAGGACTGATGAGATGGAAGGAGAGACTCAAAGCAAGTTGTTCTCTGATACACACAAATACACACACACACACACACACAATCAATCAATCAACGTAACAATAGGGTCTTAATGCTGCCTTCTCTAGCTATAGTTTGAGACAGCTAAAGTGTGCCCCCTAAGGGTTCATGTACTTAGTCCCCAGTATGAAAAGGTTGGCACAATATAGGACCTTTAAGCGGAGGAGCCTAATGGAAGCCCTCCTACTCCAAGTGAGATTAAGTATCCCAAAGGAGCCCACTTAGTTCCCAAGAGAAGTTGTTATGGAAGAACAAGGCTGACTCCTCCCCTCTGGTTGGCTTCCATTTACTATGGGGTCTCTCCCTGTACACTCTAGCTATTTCAGTGTCATCCTCAGTAAAACACATGCCTGCGCTGTGCTCTGGAACCTCTGTAGTTGTTCACTAAATGAACCTCTTTCCAGAAAGTCTCCAGCTTCAGGTATTTCACTGTAATCACCAAAGGAAGAGCAGGATGTGCATGTGGCTTGTCTATGTTGAGTTGGGTGTGCCTACTTGACTAAAATCTGCTATTGTCACTTGAAACCACGTTTGCTTGCTTTTATTCCATTTCCCAAGACAAGTCATCCACCTCACTTCTGATTTCTTCCTCTTTTTTTCCCCCCCTTGGGTGGCACCACCCGTGGGATGGGGTCCTTCACTGAATAAAAAAAGAGAATGAAAGCCATGTGACCAGCCACCTTACCCTCCCGTTGCCGTGCCGCATCTACCATGACTGCACTATGTCACCCAACTGTGAGCCAGAATAAACCTTTCCTCCTTTAAGTTTCTCTTGTTCAGCATTTTGTCACAACAACAACAACAACAAAAAGTTATCATAAAATTGGTTCCAGGAGTGGGGTCGCTGCTGTGCTAAACCTGGCATGTGGTCCTTGGCCTTTTGGAACTTGATTACAAGAGGTATGAAGGAGAGATTGGAACTTTGAGCTATAAAAGCCCTAGAATGCTGTAGCAGGACTTAATCATCCAGGCTGGTGGGAGCTTGGAAGACAAGAATGCTGAGAGAAATGCAAACACTGGAGGTTCAGCTTATGAGATTTGAGAGGGGACAAGGATTCTATCAGGAACTAGGCAAGAGGCCACTGGTCTGAAAATCTGACTGAATTCTTCCCATGTCCTGAAAATGTAAGTTATGTTCAATTTTAAAGTAAAACATTAATTAGATTAGTGGAAGAAATCTCTAGCATTCAGGTTGTGGCTTGGTTACTGCTCACTGTTCTCATCCAGGTCTATGCTGAGAGAGCAACAAGCAAAGCAGAAAGATGGGGAAATACACAGATTGGTGAGGGAAAAAAAAATCATAGCCACAGTTCAGGTTGTAGACAAAGCCGTTTGGAAAGCAACTGTAATAGTTAAAAGAGATCAGTGCCACTAAAGAGAAACGTTACACTCTTCACTGGGCCGCAGGAAAGGTGTCCCTGAGGGCAAGACTCCAACCTATGAAAGTGCAAATGCAGCTAAAAAGAAAGAGACCACACTGAGAAAGCCAATGAAGAGTTCCCTGCCCAAAACCCAAGGGAAGTATTTCCCAGGATTGTCACACAAGATATGTGCGTTTGTGTGTGTGTGTGTGTGTGTGTGTGTGTGTGTGTGTGTGTGTGTGTAAGCTCCATCCTGAGGTGGCAGAGGGACTTAGCAGCAGCATTCACACAATACTGCCTTGCAGGAATAGGGGGATACTAAATTGAAGAGGTCATAGAGTCTTAACACCACAGTTCCAGAGAGTCACTATGCAAGGCAATTGTGTGGCAAGATTGGAATGCCTGCAGCGAGGTCCCAACAGGCCACTACAAGAAGCTGTGAAGGTGGAGCCTGTTTTAATGGAGACCACAGAATTTTAGAGATGCCGAGCCCATGGGATATCTGCTAAGAAAAACTACAAGTGTGGAGTGGAGCTGGCCCAAGAGAGGCTGTGTGTGCTGCGGGTGGCAGAGCTGAAGGGCGGAATTAGCCAAGCCTTTGGAGCCCAGCTGATTCCAATGAGCTCCATTTGCTGAACATAAAGCTGAAGGATTTGGTGTTTGCCCCAACGGGTTTCAGTATTGCTTTTGTCTGATATTCCCTGCTTTTTTTCTCTGTCTCTATCCTTTCTTTAAGGGTGGGAATGTTTACTTTGTATCATTGCATGCTAGAACTGTGTGGATTGGTTTTGGATGTTATCAGGCTCACCATTAAGACATGGCCTGAGTCTCAGAAGAAGGTTTGTACTTACACTTTGAAATATTGGAACTGTTTAAAAATCATATGTTAAAGATGCTGGGGGCATCTGAAGTTGGACTATTGCATTCTGCGTTATGAGAGGCTCATAAACCTATGGAGACAGCAGGGTGAAGGCTATAGTTTAAAGTGATGTGTGTCAGATTGATAGGGAGTAGGCTTATGTTAATTAATCTAGACTGTAAATTTGACAAGAGTCTAGAATCACCACGGAAGCAAACCTCTGGCCAAGTCTGTGAGAGACTGTCTAGATGCAGTTAATTGAAGTGGCGATACAATCCCATATGCAGAGTCTTGAACTCCTTTTTTATTTTTTTCAAGATAGAGCCTCTCTATGTAACCACGGCTGTCCTGGAACTTGCTATGATGACCAGGCTGGCCTCAAACTCACAGAGATCCACCTACCTCTGTCTATCAACTGTTGGTATTAAAGGAATGTGCCATTATGCCCGGCTCCTGGAGTTCATTAAAAGAAGAAAGTGAGCTGAGCTCAGTGCCAGCCCTCATGTTGGCTTCAGATACCCCTCTTCAGACACAATGTGAGCAACTACCACACCTTCCCTGCCCTGGTGGAGTGTACCCCCAAACTAGGAGACAAATAACCCTTCTTTACTTCCTTCCTTCCTTGAGTTGCTTTTGTTAGATATTTTGGCAAAGCCATGAAATAAGGAATCCAGTCAGCCTCCATAACTCCTGCTCTTTTTCTGTGTCTCATGCTTTGTGGCATATTTTCTTCTTCAAAAAGATGGCATTTCAGGGTTAGTGAGGTGATTCGGGGTAAGGGAGACTTCAGCCAAACTTCATAATCTGAATTCAAGTCCCAAAACCCACATAATGGAAGAAGAGAATTGACTCCCACAGTTGTTCTTTCACACACACACACACACACACACACACATAGACAAAACAAACATAATTGCACACTCACCCACACATACACACAATAATAAATAAATGTTCTTTTAAATAATGTTTTTGTTTGTTTTATGTAGACCAGACTGCCCTTAAACTGATAGAGGTCCACCTGACTCTGATTCCTGAATTCTGGGTTAAAAATGCATGGCTTCACCTCTGTCTTAATTTTTTTTAAGTCCGGAATTTGGGTATAGTTGTCCATTCAATCACTTTTTCTTTTTTGAGACAGGGTCTCTCTCTATATGAAGACTAGGCTGGCCTTGAACTCACAGAGATTTGCTTGCCTCTTTCTCTCAAGTGCTAGGATTAAAAGCATGTGTTACTGTGTCCAGCTCAACCACTTTTTAATGTATTATTTATTTTTATTTTTGAGGCAGAGTCTCACTATGTAGTCCTGGTTGGAACTCACCACGTAGATCAGGCTAGCCTCAAACTCACATCAATCCTCCTGCCTCTGAGTCCTGCGTGCTGACACTACGGGCATGTACCTGTAGTGTGTACCCTGGCTCTTCAGTCCTTCTTGTTTGTGATCATAAGCTTGGAAGGCTATGACCTCTCCTTCACAAACTGCACTGTCTGCCCCTCATGTGTTCTGATGTGCGCTGGGGGAGGGGCACACTGTCACCTGAGAGCTCCCTCCGTATTCCCATGACACACTGTGCACCTGGCCCTACCACTGTCACCACCCTGTGACAGTCTGTAATGTACATTATCTTAGTAAATTGTCATGTGTTGTTTGAGCTTACTGAAAAGTTCCCCCGTTTCAGACCCATGTTTGTCTCAGAGTGCCCTCCAAGGTCTGGGTATGGGCTGCCCCCCACCTGTGACAGAGACAGACATGAACACCAGAACCCAAAGTAAAGATCCTGTGACCCTAAGAACAGCTGGAATGTGCCCATTCCCAGCTGAGGTTACTGTTCTTTATCCCATAATATAAAAGCCCTGCAGTGGGAAGGAGAGGCTGGAAATTCAGCCAAGGAGAGAAAGCTCCATCATGAATTTCAACTGATGCCTCAACTTCCCCAATTTCTACTGATGATGTAAGAGTCTAGTTTGATGACTGTGGTGTTTTGAATAGGTTCGGCCCCCAGACTCATGTGCTTGAATGCTTGGTCCATAGGGATGGCACTATTAGCTGTGGCCTAGTTGAAGGAAGTATGTCACTGTCAGGCCGGATTTGACATCTCATATGCTCAAGCCATGCCCAATGTGGTACGCAGTCTCCTCCTGCTTGCGGACCCAAACGTAGAACTCTCAGCTATTCTCCAGCAACATGTCTGCCTTGCATGTTGGCATAATGATAATGGGCTAACCTCTGAAACTGTAAGCCAGCCCCAGTGAAATGTTTCCCTATATAAGAATTGCCGTGGTCATGGTGTGTCTTCATAGCAGTAGAACCCTAACTAAGACAATGATTTCATCTCTATCTGTGGCTGTTCATCCTTTTACTGAAAGTCTCCATTGAGGGGACATCTGCTGTGCGGGGACTCCCCATAGGGAACTCCAGCAGGCTGTCTTAATGGGACATCCCAAGTCAGCAGAGCCTGATCTGATGTTTGCCCCCATTCTTCTCTCACTGTCTCTGTCTCTTCTCTGTGTGTCTGTCATCTGTCTGCCTGTCTCTCTTTATTCAGAAGCTCATTCAAAAAGAAACTATGGCTACCATAGACCATTCTCCAAACACAACTGTCTGTTATAAACAAATATGTAAATGGCCAGTATCCTGTTAAGTTTTCTAGTAACATTAAAAGAAGCAGGAAAATTAACGTTTATATTTTATTTCAGTGTGTCCAGGATGCCACCATTTTCCAGCAGAGCCCACACAAAGCCATTTCTGATGGCTGTGACATGACAGTCTTAGGCAGCCACTTTGAGGTCACACTCACCAGGCATCAAAAGTTGCACTGGCCACGTTTTTAGTGGTCCATAGCTCCATGCACCTACTAGGGCTACGCTCTGTTTCCAGACCTTTCTGCCCACTGTCTGGGACTCCTGTGCCCAAGCCACCAGTAGCCCAGTGCTGTGCTGAACCCGCATCACAGCCCTGGAGATTTCTGGGAGGACGTGGTGGCTCCTGTTGGACTGGTGGCTCCATTCGTTCATCTGTTAGGCAGATCAGAGCACCACAGAGCGGAGGCTTAAGCTGCAGGCTTCATTAGCTCATGTGCTGGAGGCCGGAAGTCCAAGGTAGAAGTGTCAACAGGCTCGCTTCTCCTGGGGCCTCTCTCCTTGGCTTAGAGAAAGCACATGCTGCCATTTCCAATCCTTCACTGCCCTCTGTGTGGCTACTGCCTGTATCAAGACCTGCCAGCCATGAGCAGAGGGGCACTCGCACATGCGTGTCTAAGACAGGGACGTATCTGTCTAATCTGCAAACTTTTTCAATAGGACTATTTTTAGGGGATGGGAGGTCTGGTTTTGTTTGTGTTTGTTTGTTTGTTTGTTTGTTTGTTTGTTTGTTTGTTTTGAGACAAGGTCTCATAGAGCCCAAGCTAGCCTGAACTCACTATGAAACTGAGGTTGACCTTGAACTTCTGAACTTCCTGCCTCTCCTTTTCAAGTGCTAGGATGGCAAGCATGTGCCACCACACCCAGCTCACTGAGACTTTTTTTTTTTTCAGGAGCCCCAAGGAACCAAGGAAAGCCAAGGAAGGTGCCAAAGTCTGACATATCTACCACCCTAAGGTTCAGAAAAAGACAAAGCCAGTGCCCAAGGAGACCACAGAGACAACCGATTACTCAAACCAGTCCCCAAAAGGCCATAACTAAAAACAGCAGCCCAGGCCATGGCAGAGGCCAGGAGGGGCACTGCTGACTGTCATGTTCCTGCCAGTGACTTCTCAACTGTGAATGGAGCCCTTAAGTTGCTTTTGTCACAGTATTTATTTCAGCAACAGCCAGAAGGCTTAAGGCTCTGTGACATCATGATTATAAGACACAAAACTCGGGGTTCCCAAGGGACCGCCTTTCATCCTTATTGTATTGTCTCCTTGTACATGGAAGCCATGTAAAGTCCCTGGAGTGGCTGCAGCCTTCTTCAGCCATGAAGCCCTAAGCCATGTGCCAAAGAGGGCAAAGGAGAAGTGAGTCACTGCCGGTCCCAGAACTGCCACACTGCAGCCTCCAATGCCCATAGGCACCTTGCTACAGGGTTTGCTTCAAGGGGGAAACGGGGGACTGCTGACCACTGCCACCATCACGGAAGGTTGGCAGAACCCATGGTCTGCTGTCTTCTCACCGCATTCCGTCTCACACGCACTGCGGGTGAATGAATTCACATGTGTGTGAACTGTGAGCTCTTCTTACTCCATCCAGTGCCACCAGGGCTGCTCAGGTGAGTCTAAACAAACAAAACAACAAAACCCCACAGTCTCTTGAAAGCCGCATCACCCGTTCCATAGGCTCATTCCCGAGGTGGGAAACTGAGGCTCCAATAGGTAAACAGTTGTCTCAAAGTCAAGGAGCTGGACTTGAGCTCCATCTCATGAGGCCATCTTGAGACCCTCCGCTGAGGTCTGTCCGGAGAGACTGAGGCAGCTGTCTGCATCCAGTGGCTGGTTAGGACAGCAGAGAGCCATGACAGCATGGCCTTGGGAGCAATGGTAGTGGTTACCCTCATGGCCTCACCACACAACCCCAGCCTCTTACACAGAGAAGTAAGGAAGGGCCAGGCATTTCTTGGGGCACACTCTGCCATGGGGGCCCAGAACTTGGTGATAATGGTTGCCTTGACAGCCATGTGACCAGACACCCGCCGATAGGGACAGTCCTAACCAGTCAGATCAGCTTCTGGGCCTCTCTGAGCCTCTGTCTCTTCTACTGCCCTCTGGTTTGGGCAGAATGGGGAGGACATAAGGCTCTTGTACCTGCCTGGATGGTGAAGGGTTAGGGAGGTTAACCCAAACTCGAGGACTCTTTGGGCAGGTGTGGAGGGGCATGGCAGGGGAGAGTAACAGTGTCCTGTAAGAAGGTATCTAGGGCACTCAAAGACAGGTAGATAGCCCACGGCCTCCTGCCCACCCACAGAGGGGTGATGAAGTCCCCTCCTGGGTTGGGTCTCCACTGGTCCCCCTGGCTTACTCTTCCTTGGGTTTGCCAGGCTGAGGCCGGGCCAGTCTATAGTCCATATAGGTCCCCAGACAGGACCACAGAATAAAGCGCACCAGCAGGATGACAACCAGGAGCACCATGAGTGGGTCGGGGCCAGCAGCGTCCCCCAGCCAGGAGGCCATGCTGAGGAGGAAGGCCACCGCACAAGGGCAGAGCAGCAGGAGCCTCCCTGAGCTGGGTCCTGCCTGCCTGCTGGTGGCCCCTTCTGAGGGACAGACCCCGGCAGTCCACAGCCAGCCCTTCCCACTGCGCACAGGGCCTCCCCGCCTGTGAGGGGACAGTTGGGGCTACAGGCGGCCTCCTTGGTCAAGAGGCCCGTGTACCATTCATGGGGAGCTAAGCGCTCCGTGCACCGACAATGGCAGCATTGTCCAGAGGCCCTGGCGGCGGGAGGCCTGCGGGAGCCCGCCTCCCGCGCTGTCCCCGCGGCCCCTGCCCGCCAGGCTGACGTAATCCCCAAACATCTCCGGCGGCGGCAGCTGCAGGGCGAAGCAGCCGCCTCCTCCGGGCCTTTCCGGCTGCCGCAGACAATCGGGTCCTTTCTCTCCCCAATTAGCTATCACTTCTGGAGGCCGGCGCGGTCCGAGGCTGGGCGGGCTGTGCAGCAGCAGCAGCAGGCCCGCACCGAGCGGGGGCCACGAGGCTTGCAGGGAGGCCCGGCCCAGCAGGGAGGGCAGCAGGGAGACTGTGCGATTGAAAAGAGGAGAGAGGCACAGAGAGGGGGAACAGTCGGCCGGAGCCCAGAGACGACCCCAGACATGGCTCAATTAGCACACAGGCTGTGAGCAGAGTCTCCACGGCAGCTCCAGCTTGTGGCTGTACGGGGGTGGTCAACACAAACCGCCCCAGAAAGGGTCTGGCACCTGGGGGGAGTGGGTTTAATCTTCACACCACCACCCCCGGGGAAAGCAGCCACTGGAGGTGGGCTGCGCAGGACCTACTCCAGCCCCACAGGAGGTTTCTGGGAAGGAACCCCTCTAGCCCCCCAAGCCACCCACCACAGGGCCGGCAGCTGATTAGCCTGGGACTTGCTCAGTGACAGTGGGGAAGATACTTACTTCCTTAAACCTAGGGCTCCTTGCTGGGAAATGAGGTCAGAGCCCCCTGCTCCGAAAGACAAAGAGAGAGTATTTAAATAGGCCCAGCACCCCCCCCCCCAAGAGCAGACGCCCTGGGAACACACGCCCAGAATATTCCAGAAAAACAGCATCTGCTCAGTTATGTCCGTCTGCCATCCACATGTGTGTGTGCGCACCCGCGCACGCGCACACACACACACACACACACACGAGGACCCTGTGCCCCTGCATGGACCACTCTGGGCCCTCAAAGCTGAGGTCTTCTTGGGAGAAGAAACAGCTGGCTTGCTGTCACCTACCTCTAATACCACCCCTGTGTCGCTCAAAGCAGGACCTCACCTGCAGCCAAGGGCACTGTGGGAGGAACCAGGGTGCCCGGCCACCAGGTCCTGAACTTCCAAGCCAAGTTGTCTCACCAGGAACCAGTCCAACAAGTCGCCAGAGACGCAAGGAGGCCCTTCCACACCGAGAACTTCTGTAGCCCATCACCGACCGCCTCTCACCAGTCCTGAACACTTTCCTCCATGGCATTACGAGCTTTCGCCCTGGACAGCCTTTCTAGAAGGTTCCAAATAACAGCACACTGAAAGGATTGGCACACAGAACACCTTAGGATGGGAAGCGGAGATTTTGAGGGTAGTATTCACAACACTGACCCAGAGCCTGCCAGGTGCACAAGTTTACCTGCGTCCACACGCCACCTCTCACCCCGCAGCTGGAGCACCCCTGGGGCTGACGGAAATTGTCTTCTACTCTGTAGTTCATGGGGTGTCTTACCAGGCCACCCAGCCCTGCACTCTCAGGACAACACTTTTGCAACAAGTTCTGGATTTATTTTTCTATCGATCCAAAAGTAAGTGAAGATCTAGAAATTAGGAGCCAGGCCCACCCAGAAATCACACCACACGTTTGCTAGTCAAGGGCTTCTGGAATGTCCTGGAAGGTCTTGCTCACTCCCTAAAGAAACCCAAGTGCATTTGGGCTGAGGGTCCCCAGATGGACACCGCCATGTTCTTGGCAAGGGAGGAAGCCAAAGCCTCGGCCCGTGTTTTCACTCACCTGAGAGGCCACATCTCTAGGTGAGGCTGACTCTCAGAAGCCGGAGCTGTCTGCCCTGAACATGGTCACCAGCTCAGGCCCACCAGACTGGTGGAGCCAAGGTGGCCTTGAACAAAACTCTGTTTGTCAAGCACGCCGTCAGATAGGTAAAGTCAATATTGTCCCAGATCACATGGCATCAAGACTCAGGAGACTCTAGGGTCAAGGAGGCCTGACCCTTGCTATTCCCAGACCTATGCCTCTGGGAGTTGGCAAACACAAGGTCCATGAGTCCTTCAAGGAAGGAAGTGTGTGGCCCTTCTCCCAGGTACAACACGGAGTTGCTCTAGGAGAGGAAGTCAGTGGTGATGCTGGAGGAAAAAACAAGAAATCAATGGAGATGATACAGACACAGCTTCTCTGCCTTGAGGACCCCAGAGTGCTCCCCACTGTGGCGAAAGGGACTCTGTGAGTCACCCACAACTGTCAGTGATGGTGAGCATTGTCTGTGCTCTTCTTGGTCCCTGAGGACCTCCCCAGCCTCAGTACAGGGCTACAGGAGCTGTCCCCCGGACAGACCTTTACCAATCCTTGACCATACAATGGATGAGCCCTGGGTCCCCTGGGCTAACTCAAGGGTACCTAGCCACTAGATCATCCCCAAACTGGAAGAATGGGACTGCGCCCGAAGTCAATCCTCTTTGATAGCTTCCTGCACCCCTGCCTTATTTCCTGGATCTCCTACCGTCTTCTTGGACCATCACATCCTGAAGCACCTGCTACTGGACACAACCCAAGGCAACATGAAAAACCTAGAGACACAAATAGCATCTGCTATAATATTCAGAGCTCAGCCTCGAGGGTTCTTGTCCCTTGTCATAGAGGAGAGATTAGGGGACTCTGGCTATTTTCAAGGCTTGAAGGGGCCACAGTGACTTTCTATACCTAAATGTTCAAGCACTGAAGTGACAAGGGGCAGGTCCTTACTCACTGTTTCCTGGTGCCCGGCCAGGTATAAATCCAGTCACCAGTGAGGCCCATGGAGAAGACTGGGGTGAAAATCAGGGAGGAGGAGGCTCCGGCTCCTGCCAACAGAGGCATGGTCCCCACAGGAGGGGCCTTGTTGTCCCTACCAAGGACAGCAAGAGGAATAAGCCCAAGTATCCACTCAGGTGTCTGCTCAGAGCCCTCAGCAAGCAGACCTGTGTCCATATGTCACATTTTCACACAGCCACCGTGACTCCTGACAGAGAGCGATGCTCGAACTGGTGGTACCTCACAGGGGAAGGCCTGCTTAGACATCATGACATCACACATCCCTGGACTTGAACGCCTGACTGAGGGCATAGGTTCATATTGTTTTGTTTTGTTTTGTTTTGTTTTGTTTTGTTTTGTTTTGTTTTGTTTTGTTTTGGGGGGGGAGTGTTCATGTGAGTGGGTGTACATGAACTATAGTATCAAACAGGACTCAGTGGGAAGGCCGGAAGTCAGCCTCAGGTACTGTTCTTCAGACACCACCTACCTTTTTATTTTATTTTATTTTTTTATCTTTAAGACAGCCTCTTTCCCTGAGCTGGAGCTCAACGAGTAGGCTGGGCTAGCCGGCGAGCCTGGTGATATGCCTGTCTCCACCTCCCCAGGGCTGGAATCACAAGCCTGTGTGATCACTGGTGACATTTGGCTTCTTCATGCAGGTTCTAGGCATGAAACTTGGGTCCTCACTCCTTGTGTGGCCAGCTCTTTAACAACGGACCAAACAGTCTCCCCAGTCCAATGCTCACATTTCCTTTTTATCCTGGCACTTACAACCTCTGAATTCTCACATGTTTCTATATCACAAGCTCTCACGGATTGAGGTCTCTAGGGCAGGTTAAAGGAAACTCACATTTCATTAGACCAGAATTTATTTTTATGCATTACTCACGGGTGTTTTGCCTGCATGTGTGTCTGTGCACTGTGTGTGTGTGCAATGCCCACAGAGGCCAGAAGGGGGCATTGGTTCCCCTGAAACTGGAGTTACAGACAGCCGTGCGCAGCCATGTGGGTGCTGGGAATTGAACCCATCCTCTGGAAGAGCACCCAAAGCTCTTAACGGCTGAGCCATCTTCCCAGCCCCTAACGGTTACTTTTACCTTTTTCGCAAAAACCAGACACTCATACAGACAGCGGGCAAGAGAACAAGAGAGAGAAAGAGAACCTTGCAGATGTGTGTGGATTATAAAGGAGTAAACTGTCAAATATTGCCAAGATGGAGCCCCAGACACTGGGGAACACTCAGAGCACGTGGAAATCCTGAGGGCAACTCTGGAGGAAAGTCTATGGCCATCCTACTTCTTCCCTGAGACCCTCCCCCCTACCCCAAACTCTTGCCACAGTGGTGCTTGGCATATGTACATACATACCTAGAAAACAAGAATTCAGGAGGCAGAGCAGGTCATAAGTTCTAACCTGAACTATAGTATCAAACAGGACTCAGTTCAAAAAAACCCCAAAAGGATGTGGCAGAGGAGCTAAGGCCCAGCAGGAAGAGTGGTGCATGGTGGGTGTGGTGGTCTGCCTGTAATTCCTGCCTTGGAAGGCAAACCACCAGCCCTACAGTCAAGCCCTATAGTCAAGCCCAAGGTGAAAGAGCTGCCTCGTTTGTTGATCCTCGACACAACTTTAGGTTTCCGTATACACATGCATGTGCCTACCCATGCAAACCTACACACACATACCACACACATACCACACACATACACACATAGAAATGTGTGGCAGGCATGGCAGCAGTGCATACCTTATAATACCTTATAGTGGGGAGACCTACGCAGGAGAATCAGAAGTTCAAGGCCAGTCTGCATTACCAAGTAAATGGGCAGCCTGGGCAAGACATGAGACCCTGTCTTGGAAAAAAAGAAGAAAGAAAGAAAGAAAGAAAGAAAGAAAGAAAGAAAGAAAGAAAGAAAGAAAGAAAGAAGGAAGGAAGGAAGGAAGGAAGGAAGGAAGGAAGGAAGGAAGGAAGGAAGGAAAGAAAGAAAGAAAGAAAGAAAGAAAGAAAGAAAGAAAGAAAGAAAGAAAGAAAGAAAGAAAGAAAGAAAGAAGAAAAGTAAAAAGAAAGGAAAAAAAACAGTCCCTGAAATCAACAGAACGTGCTTTTCAAAGCAGATTGCCCCTCAATGCTTGAGACCCCCAGACAGGCAAAAATAAATCTTTCTTCCTGCACCACAAAGGCAGATTAACACCGCCGCTGCTGTCGGGACGAGTGGGGAGGTGGAGGGCTGGGTCAGTGAGGGGCTTGTGTCCTAAGGAGGGGCAGCCCTCTGAAAAGGCCGCTGCAGGCAGAGCCTGAGGAGGCCGTCTTGCAGCCAGTGAAAGCCAGTGTGTAACTCTGCCTGGTGATCAAACAGCCTGCAGGCCGCTGTCAGCCCAGAATGAAATTCCAAATAAATTAGCCATGTCCCAGAAGCCATCACAACACCGGATTAGAGTGTGCAAAGGAGCGTAATTTATTCAGCCTCCCTTGTCAGAATTCCTAATGGCCTCCCTTGGTATTTCTCATCTCAACTGACAGTCCCAGGGTGGGAAGGGACAGCGAGCCCCACGTGGAACGCACTCGGCTTCATACCAGAGGTGCTAATGGTCCAATTGCACCTACAGTGTAGACAAAGTCATGTTTTTAGGGGCATTTCTGCAGAGCAGTTACCACGCCTAAGGGGAGGCAAGCTGTCGGGGACATCTCAGGACATACGCGGCTCTCCCATGCCTTAGAATCTGGGAGGGAGGAACCAGAAGGGGTGCCAACTGCTCTTCGAGATTAGGAGGGAGCACCCCCAAGGATTTGCTGGAAGCAGCAGGTTTGGGGTGACCACCTGCATGCACCTTGAGAGGCACTAAAGAAGTGAGACCAGAGGCCTATGGCTCCAGGCAAGTGCTAGTGGTCCAGGGCTGGGACTCATGAACACATTCAGCCCTAAAACAATACCTGTTTTTATCAATGAACCCAGGCCAGCTTTCACATACAGACAGGAAAGCTTTCAAAGAGCTGATGGGCAGAGTGGCTTGTGCCTCTAGAGGAGGCTCCTTTGAAGGCTCAGGGCCTCCTTGGTCCCCCTCCTCCTCTCCTCCCTCCTCCTCCCCTGCCTCCTTTGAAGGCTTCAGCCTCTTCCCACTCTTCCAGCTCTTGCTCCCACCCCCAGGTCCTTCCCTCCCTCTCATCTGATTCCTCCTCAGCTGCCACAGTCTGTCTGCTTTGCCCAAAGGCCTCAGCGAGGGTGAAGGGCCCTTTCTGTGTCCCCAGAGGTGGTAGGGGCAGGGGGCGGGGTGATTGCCCTAAAAAAAAAAAAAAAAAAAAAGACAAAACCAAGAAGCCCAAAAGAAGAAACTGGTCACTGTTGAGATGGACCATCAGGTGTTTAAACACCTAAACAACGGGTTTCTAGAAACATCTAAATGAGAGAGAGAGAGAGAGAGAGAGAGAACGCTGTCACCGCCTCAGCAGCTTCCTCGTCTTAGCTACCCTAAGGGACTTCAAGTGGTAGGTGATGATGCTCACCGAATAAGTCCTAGAGGTCGCTCTGTGAAAGCTGAGCTAGAACCACACCAGGAAGCCACTACTGCTGCCCTGAGGCCACACTGCCCTTGCCTCTCCCTGAGGCTACAACGCCTCTGGGACAAGGTCTCTCTGCCTCGGCTCTCTCCACTGGTACTGGTGGGTCCCAAAGCCACTCGGCCTGTTTCTGCCTGAGGCCATCAGCACATCCTGCCATTCTACCTGCTTGACCACCGACTCCTGGGTCAGGGCAGAAAGGCCAGAAGCCTCTGGACAGTCCCCGGCTCAGATGCCAGACCTGGCTTTTCAGCTGAGGGCTGGGGCTTCCGTGGCCTGCAGGGGCTGAGAAAGAGGGTCAGTAGAAGACACAAGCTGCCCCACCCCAGCCCCGTGTTCACACACTTCACATACCCATCCTCGGCTAAACACATGAACACACGGCTTCGTTTCAGGCATCCCTCGGTCCCTACCTGCTGCAGGGCAAGGCTGGCACTCCCTGCCCCCTGCCCTGAATTCCCTAGCCCAGGGGCAAGGCTTCTCCCCTCCCAGAGGCCCTTCAATATATACTCCAGACATTTTGGTCCCGCCCCACCTCCTCTGCTCTCCTCTCTCTTTTTGCATCTCTCCTCCTCCTCCTCCTCTTCTCCTTCTCTTTCTCTTCTCTCTCCACATGGCTCTCTCTCTCTCTCTCTCTCTCTCTCAGCAGCCAAGAGCTGCTTCCAATAAACTTGCATTTAAATGTAACCTCATCTTGCCATTAGCTCATCCCCATGTTTCAATCACACACGTGTGCATGCATACGCACACGCATGCAGAACATGCAGGCCTAGCATATCCCTATCGCCCAGCTAGCCTGACTAACACACACTCCACTAAGGGCCGATACAGAAGGCTCAGAATGGATGCCGCTTTCACAACAAGCGTGTTAGGCTCATGTGCTTGCCTGTGTTGGGCAAAGGCCTGAGCACACAGCCTCCAAGACAAGGCACCCCTCCGGTGCCGTATGTTGAGGCTGGAAGACGGTTCAGTGAATAAAAAGGCTTGCTGTACAAAAACAAAAGCCTGAAGTCCATCCCCAGAACCTTTGTGAAAGCTGGACGCAGTGGCTTTCACGGCAGCCCCAGAGCTGGGTAGGTACAGACAAAAAGATGGCCGAGGTTCACTGAATCAGTGAGCTCCAGGCCAGTGAGCGGCCATCTCAAAAAAAAAAAAAGGTAGAGCCAGGAGTCGTACTGAATGCCTGTAATCCCAGCACTTGGGAGGCAGAGGCAGGTGGAGCTCTGTGGGCTCCAGGCCAATCGGTCTACAGAGTGAGTTCCAGGTTAACCAAGCCTAACACAAAGTGAGACCCTGCCTCAAACGAAACAACGCATTAAAAAATAATAACAAGGTGAAGAGTAATTTAGGACGACATTCAGGTCAACCTCTGGCTACCACACACACACACACACACACACACACACACACACACACACAGATACACAGCACACACACACACACACAGATACACAGCACACACAGTGCCCACGCACACATATGCCATATATCACATTCTCAGTTTCCAGAACCCAGGGGCAGGTATTTTGCATCAGGTATTTTTGTTACAGCAATGAAAAATGTAACCAAGACCAGGATGAACGAGACCGAAACCTCAGCTACATCTGCACAGACCAGGCGTGAACATCCCCTGGACTGCTCCTCTAGATGCGACTCGATCGTCAGTTATTCCGGTCTATTCCCAGTCGGGCAGCCTGGCACCGTCACAGGGCTCATGTGGTATTGAGCAATAGGAAGCCACAGCCACACCGGCTATAGGCACAGATAGCAAACACTTGGGGACAGGTGACAGGAGCCAAGAACAAGGCTACCTCTGCAGGGGACATTGATAGAATGTTACAGAACAGGTCAAGCCATAGGCACAAACACAGGCCCTGCTGGGGTCAGAGTAAAGGTGACAAGCTGTCCTGTGTTAATTGCTGTGGCAGCTGAGCCAATTAAATCTGTATAAAATGACATCAAACTGCAAAAACAAGTAAAAATGTGACTTTTCCTTTATGATAACTACAGCTCAGAATTTCTGCACCCCCAAAAGCCACACCCTTGTCACTGACATGAGGGTAGGGATCAGAAAGAGCCCTGTCCAGTCCTTGAACTTGGGCTGTCGAGCTGTAGCCTCAGGGTCACGTCCCTGGCCAGTCTTCCCCTTGCTACTGTGGATGAGAAAGTTGAGACCCAGGGAAGCCTTGTCACCCAGTGTCACCTAGCAAGGCTGAGGTGGCAAGGCTTCCACCCTGGCCCATTTCAGTATCTACTCCCAAGTTCCGGGGCTGTCGAGAGAGACACTGCCCCCTTCACCTGTTTTCTGGAGAAAGAGACAAACTGACGACTTGGATCACAGAGAGAATTGGAAGGACCAGACCTCTTACTGACCTGTCCTCAGGATGTCCCCATCCTCCTCTGGCCCAAGGTCACCAAGAAACCCTAAAACTGCCCAAGAAGTCAAATGTTTCCCAGCGAGCCCTCTGGGTCCACTGGTGAGGACCCAGTGGGGAGACCCAGAAGAGCTGTCTACAGCCGGGAGGGGTCCTGGCCCCAGCTGGAGAAGCCCAAGCACTTGTAAGAGGGACTGCAGATGATACTGAGAGGACACATGGAGTCTCCACACCGATTCTGCCTGACAGATCTGCCTTACAGAAAAACAAGAGCTCAGAGCCTTCTGGAAATGTGGTCTGTCACAGGGACCATAGGCCCCACCTAGAGGCAGGAATGTGAGGCCCCAGCAGGGAAAAAAAAAGCAATTTCCCTCCCTGGCTACACCACCCACCCCCAAGCCTCCCTGCTTCGGGGCCTCAGTTTCCTCTTCCTGAAAGGAGGGTCACCATGGTGTCTGTACTCCGTCTCTGCTCGTGGCTGAATGTGGGTGACACATAGGGAGCTCTAGGATATAGTCCCAAGTGCTCCCCAAGCGGCGTGGCATATGTCCCTGGGAACCTGTGTCAACCCCCATCTTGGTGGCCCTGGGATGGCAGGACAGGTAGTCTCCACCGAGACTCTGTGACCCATAGAGATATTCCTACCTGGGAACTTTTCCAACCATGTACATCCACGCAGGACAACACCCAATCCTGGTGGCTGATGGGTCCTCACACTAGCTTTTGGGAATCTACAAGCACAGATAACCTGCAGGGAAAGGCCTTCCGGGTAACAGGGCAGAGACAGCCGGCTGGCAGTCTGCTTAGGGGGCCTGCAGTGCTGAGCAGGTCCTGAGGACAAAAAAATAACAGAGAGGGACCTTGAAATGGAGGGTGTCGTGGGGGATGACAGCCACCCAGACCCCCATGTTGGTACAGGGAGGGCTCAGCTCTTCTGAGACATCCATGGAAAGCTGCAGAGGGCAGGTGTGTCTGTCTCTGCAATGCCCCTGCTCCCCTGCTGTTGGCCTTGTGCTATGGCGTAGAGGACAGTGGGTGAGCATTGATGGGTGACAGATATAATGGAGACAGAATGAGGAACTCTAAGTCCTTGGCCTCCAAAGCCCAGCTCTGAGCTACATTCTGGAGGACATAGGAACAAGGAGCATTTCTCACCAAATCCTCGTGACACCCTTCAAAGCAAAAACAAGGGTTGACATATCAAACAGATTCAGTGAAAGAGGCTGACAAAGGTCATGACCCCTCAAGGTCACTTGGCCAGGAAACAGAGCAGGAGCCGGAACCCAAAATGTTTTGCTTTGCTTTTTGTTTCTTCACACTGGGTCTTGCTCTATAGCCCATGCTAGCCCAGACTCACTCTGTATGCCAGGCTAGCCTCAAACTCATGGCAATCCTTCTGCCTCCCTCTCCCAAGTGCTGAGAATACAGACATGAGCGTCCATATCCAATCAGAACTGAGATTCTGACCCAGGCTCACCTCTTTCCCATACCTGTGTGGTGCTGATGTCCTTTGAGTGAGGAGAGCCTCCTTCATGCCATTGCCCTGGCATGGCACTGACAACAGAGTGGGGTAAGTCTCACCCACCTCTTGGACACACCTTCCTAAGCAATATGACTTTAATCCCACCACTCGAGAGGCAGGGAAACACATATCTTTGGCTTAGGGGCCAGCCTGGTCTACATAGCAAGTTTCAGGACAGCCAGGACGATGACACAGGGAGACCCTGTCAAAGACAAACAAACTAACAAAACGATAATAAATGTTGAGCATCACAACCATCTTAGAAGAGAGCCAAGCCCCCCACCCCACCCCACCCCGGTCCACTTTGGCTGTCCTCCCAAGGACAGAATTCAACCCAGCCTGAATCACATGAACCAGAAGTCTGAACTCAAGGTGTGGGTAGGGCCGCTCTCTCAGAAGGCTGCCTACCCTTCCTGCCTCCTCCAGGGTCTGGCAGCTCTGGGGCTGCTTGGCTTGTGGTCATACCACGAACACTACGTCATCACAGGTGTTTCACGGCTTTGTGTCTCTGCCCGTGGCATCCTTCTAAGGGTCGGAGCCACTGGATCGTGGCCCACTCTACTGCACAGTGGCCTCGCTGTGACTGATTACAACAGCCAAGACCCTTTCCCCAAGTATACGGTGGTTGGGTGGGCATGAATGTTGCAGGGACATCACTGAATCCTGCATAAACAGGTCTGCAGACCAGCAGCCTTGTACTAGTTTATAGTAATTGTACACAATGGTCTTCATGATGACGCGTTCACAAGTGTGCATATTTTGACGACGTTCGCCCCAGGCACTACACCCTTCCTGCTCACACCAGTCCTCTCCCTCTTCCCGACTAGCTCCCTTCTATTTTTGTCTCTCTGTGTGCCTGTGATCCGATGAGTTCGCTAAGGCTGCGGTTCTTGGAAAAAGCCTGGGCCATCTCACTGGAGCCATAGTGTTGAAGAAAATGTCCCTCGCTCCTAGCAGCACCCCTGGGGAGGGTGCAGCCTCACGACAGCCCACTTCTGAGACATGACTGTGACATTCTAATCCTCCTGCCTCCACAGGTGTGCGCTACCATGCCTGGTCCGTGCAGGTCTGGGAACAGAACCCCAGGGTTTTGTGCATGCGAAGCAAACACTCACCCAACCAAGCTACATCTCTTAAAATCCTCTGATTAAAAAAAAAAGAGAGAGAACATTATCATGTGCCCCTAAAATATCTTGAGCCCGGGTGCTTTGTGCTCTAGAAACGCCACCCCAATTGTGCACCTGGCACCATCGCCTGGCACCCAGTGGGTACTGGCTCCACCCTCTGTGACCAGGGCCACCGTCCCCAAGTCCAGGAAGGCCAGCAGCGGTGCCTTCTGTCGTCTGGAGTTGTTTGCCTCTCCCTTGCCCCCGCGCCCAGCAGGTAATGCCCTTGGCTGTAATCTGTCCCGTCCCAGGGCACCTTCCCACAGGCCGCCCTGCACAAACAGCCTGGCTCCAGCCACCACCCGCCTGATTCCAGAATCCCAATCTGAAGGCGGAGGTTTGGCTGTGGACACCCCTGTCATTTTTCACATAGCAATCCAGTTACCAGGCACCTTGGCACCTGGGCCCAGTTCCACCGCCACTTGGCAAGGCCACAGGGCTGCTGGCAGTGATGGATGCCGCCCCTCTGTGCACCCCACCCACCCCGTTGCTGGCCGCCAGCCTTTGTTGTGCCAACCCCAAGACCACAGGCAGCCAGCCCCCGGCAGCTGCCAGGATCAAGGGTTAAGACCCAGAGTGCGCTCTTCCCAGCATCCCAATGGCCAGGGCAGGCTTCCTGCCCTGTCCCTAAGAAACTATACAGACCTGTGTCTCCTCCTCACTCTCTTCCCGGGCTTTGCACTGGGCAGTTCAGTGTGATTCTCCCATGTACCCGGTGTTACCTCCCTCAGCCCAAGGCAAAGAAAAGTCACTTCAAGACCAGATGCAGAGCTAGGGGAGTGACTCAATAGGAGTGGTCTTCTAACATCCACAAAGTCCAGGATCTGATCCTTCAGTAACCACTCCCCACCCCCCAATAAAAACCAGGTATAGCAACCAATGCCTGTAATCGCAGCACTGAGTTAGATGGAGTCAGGAGAATCAGAAGTTCAAGATCATCCTCAGCTACATGTCAAGTTCTAGGCCAGCCTGAGCTACATACAAATGATGATGATGGGGGTGTTGGCTAGACAGATGACTCATTGATTAAGAGTGCACGTTTCCATTCTAGAGGACCCAGGTTCTCTTTCCCTTTGTAGCCCTGGCTGTCCTGGAACTCCCCCCATAGAGCAGGCTGGCTTTGAACCCAGAGATTCCCCCTGCCTCTGCCTCCCAAGTACTGGGATTAAAGGTGTGTCCCACGACTGCATGACTTGAAGCCATTAGATATAACTTCACCACCGTGATCAGACGTTCAACAGGCAGTCTCTGTGTGTAACCGCACACCTGGTGGTGACCAATGACAATCACAAGTCGGGATCTGAATATTGGTCACATGCAGACATGGTTAGAGTCCATTTTATCTGATTCCTTTGACCCCTTTAAGGTGCCAACTCAAAACGTCAGCATCCTCTAAAGTAGTTTGCCTTAGAGGGTTCATTTTTAATGATTAATTAATTTTTGAGCCAGGTCTCTCTATGTATCCCTGGCTGACCTAGAACTTGCTATGTCCAGCAGGCTGGCCTCAAACTCACAGAGATCCACCTAACTCTGCCTCCTGAGTGCTGGAACTAAAGGCTTGTGCCTCCAACACCTGACTATTTTTTTTTAAGTCTGTTATATATCTGTGTGTGTTTGTGTGGATTTGTGCACATGAACACAGGTGCTTGCAGAGGCCAGAAGAAGGCATGGGATCCACTGGAGTTGGAGTTAAGGTTGTGAGCCACAGGACATGCCGGGAACTGAACTCTAGCACTCTGCAAGAATGAGCATTCAATATGGTCTCTTAGCCACCGAGCCATCTTTTCAGCCCCTCGGTGTCTGTAAGATGTTTTTATGAGGTGGAGCTGCTCAAGAGAAATGAAGGGCCCCTTGGAGGGCACAGGAAACCTACAGGCCTGGACCATAAAGCCAGGCCAGGGCCCTCTGTTGCCTATGCTGGCTTGTCCTTCCCCAGAACTCCTACAAAAGTAAAAGGCCACCCTAAGATAATCACATTGCGTCATAGCAAAGCTCTCACTGGGCACTGACCCACATTCAGTATCTGCCAGCTGTGCTAACTTGCCCCCAACCCGCAAAGTAGATGGCACGGATCTCCCCAACCCTGTCCAGAGAGATTTGGTAACCCGCCCTGGGACAACAGCATCTACACCTCCCTTCCTTGGCACAAGATACGGCCCCACAGAGGACACCCTTCACCCCAGCACTTCAGGCTCTTCCCTGATGTGTTCAGATGTGCCTTGGTTTCTAAGACCCAAAGCAAATCCAAACACAGTGAGTCTCTTCTCCCTGCAAAGAGGGGTGAGCCCAGGCCCAGCACCCCGGAGGAGAGGAAGAGGCAACCGCATCAGGGCAGATGAGCCAGCCTGCAAGGAAGGAGGGGCAGGAGCAGGCTCAAGGTCCCAGCACAGGATTTAAAGTGTCTCCCACGCAGCACTTATCATTAGGGAGCCGCAGTGAGGAAGTACTCTCAGCCCTGTGCACTCAGAGGACCTGGGGACCAGACACTCTCACGGCTGAGGGAGAATGCAGAGACACACACAAGAACCGGGGCTAGAGCTGGCTATACAGGGTTGGTTCTGGGCGACCTTGAGGATTTTAGGGAGCTTTGGAGGTTCCTCGGTGGTAGGGGCTCCCCAGTGGCCCGAGTAGTGCAGAACTCAGCTCTGCCACACAGCCAAACTTTGTCTACCCAGAGGGGCCTCCATGTAGCGGGGGCTGTGTGGACAGTACTGGGTAAGTGATCGTCACTGGGGTGTGGACCCTCCACCTGCCATTTTTCTGCAACCACGAGTGTCTACTGTCACTCACACAAAGCCAATCCCACTTGTCCAAAGTTCATGAACAGAGCTGAGCCAGGTGTGCTGGCTCCCCCTGCCTTTTTATCCTCTGTGATTGGAAATCCCCAGGTCACACACACACACACACACACACACACACACACACACACACCCTTGCTGAGGTCCCTGGCAGGAACAGGCTGTGGCCACCACCAAGAGGTACAAGGGCAGAGTGAGGGACACTTCCAGGGAAACAAAATTTTTTTTCTCCAGGGACAGTGCACAGCCCTGCAGCCTGCCCCCGCAGATAGCCCTGCTGCAGGGCGGGGGCTCTGGAATGTTCTCTGAACGCATAGCCGAGTTGTGAGTCAGACACAGTGGGGAGGAGGCCCGCAGCAGGCCTGCAGGCAGGAGGTGGAACCCTCCAAGCAGAACCCTGGTAAACAGCAGGCCCTGCCTGGGTCCTGTCCCACCACCAGCAGCCTCTTCCACTGCCTACCGGGGCTACACCAGGGGCGAGGAGCACGCGGACCAGGAGGAGACAGTGCTGGTCTAGGTCAGCTGGGGACTCCTCACACAGTGCTCTCTCTAGACTCCTTGCACAGTGCTCTCACATCCAAGCACCACTCAGGCATCGCTATTCCTTGAGTAAATTGACCTTTGGACATTCAAACAGGGCTGCGGTAGCCCAGGTAGACTGGATGCCTGGTCCTATTTCTCAAGACACTTGTCTCCAGCATGTGAAATGGTACCCAAAACTCCTACTGTGTGCTGGCAGGGGTTCCTACACATTTATTCAAGAGACAGAGGCCTGGCTACACTGCGGACACGGACGCAGCATGGAGAGGTCAGCTAGCCGGGAGAGTTTGGCCTTGAGCCTTCAACCCTCATCCATGCTGACCCAGCCAGCAACCTGAGGCAGGTATGGGAATGAGGTGACACACCTCAGGTGTGATCTCACAGGAGGCGATCAAGTTACAGGGCCTTGACCGTGGAAAACTACAGATGCTCTTCTCCTGGGGGATGCTGGGCAGGGGCCACACGTCTGCCACTCTGCACCCACAAAGCTGAGGTTTGAGCCCCAGCGAGTCCCTCTTCTCTCTAAGCCTCAGTTTCCTCATCTGTAGAATGGGAGGGGCATCAAGGGCTGTTATTATTTAATGAACCCTGTGAGAGCCGGCTCAGTTGATAGAGGGGTTTGCCCAGCATATGCACGAGGGCTTGAGTTCCCTCCCCCAGCATCGCACATCTAATCCAAGCACTGGGGAAGTGGAGGCAAGAGAATTAGCATGAATTCTAAGCTCGCTTGGTGTGCATAGTAAAGCTGGCCTGAGACCCATCCATACAAAAATGAATGAAGGAATGAAGGAATGAGGGAGTGAACGAATGAGTTAATGAGTGAATGGGGGAAGAAAGAAAGAAGAAAATTTAAGAGAGAAAGAAGTAGAAGCCGGAGACCCAGGGTCCCATAATACTCTCCAAGGTACACCTAAGGGACTTGACTCTACCTGTAGGCCCTGTCTCTCCGAGGCTCCACCCATCCTTGTAGTCCCTGTCTGGAGGCTAAGCCTTCAATAATGGGTCTCTGAGGACAATCGAGGCACAAACTTCAGTAAAAGGCTCAGGCATCCAGTGATGGGACTACACAGCCACTTCCAACCACCACTCTGGGGTGCCACGCTGGGGTGGGTGTGCCGAGGAGACATTGGCCTTTGTGGGGCTCGGAGAGAACAGGCAGGTCATCTTACCCTCTGCACGATCACCCCTTCAGCTGCCCACGTCAGGACAATGGACCTCTGGTTTCTCAAAGTGCCTCCTCTGAGGAGCCTTGTATCTCACCTATCTGCACCTTCCGGTCCATGCTGCGTCTCACTCTGAGGAAACTACTGAATGCCCTGTGCATCTTGGTCCCCTCCAGTGGAGAAGCAGACCCTCATGGCTGCATGAGGAGGATGGATCATCACTTTGTATGGGGACATGCTGCTTTATGTCCGGGGCGCCGCCCCTCGGGAAGCCAACTGGACCCAAGATGGGCAGAGGAAAGAGACGGATAGATGAGGGCTACCCATAGGCTCCATGGTGAGGAGCAGATGTTCACGCACGCCTGACCGCTCCGAGGAGTGACCCCAAAGCCTTGAGCCAGTGGATTCATCTGCCCGGGCCTCAGTTTCCCTAACAGCTCAGTAGTAGAAATGACAGGACTTTCTGCCCACCAGAGTACTCCAAGGATCCACATAGGTGTGCAAGAGCTAGAGCTAGAGCTGCCCACACATAGCCACACAGGGTCAGCTCCCTCAGAGCTGCCCCCAGCCACAGCCCTGAGAGCTTCCACAGTACCCTCATTGACAGGTAAGGATACTGAGGCAGAGGAAAGCAAGCCATCCGTCCATCACCCAGAGTCTAACGTGCAGGGTGAAACCTTGCTGCTAAGGGCGCAGCCAGGCCACCACACGTGTCCTGTGAGTGGGCACCTGTCCACTTCTGTGCTAAATGCAAGGATGGGAGTGGCTTCTAATGGTATCACTGGCAAGGGGCAAGTTGAAGGACAAGTTGGTGACCGGTGGTCAGGGAAGAATAAAAGAATAAAAGGGACACCCCCTGCTGTTCACTTTAGCTTCCTAAACCCCCGTCCCCTGAAGTGGGACTCACTCCCTGGGAGGTCTCAATGGCTCAGCAGAGCTGGCCAAGAGAGCTACCCCAGTCTCTGACAGGCTGAGTCTCCCCTCTCCGATTTACCTACCTTCTTCCCAAGGACATGTCCCCAGCTGGCAGTGCCCTTCAAAATGCTTACACCTAAGTCCTGACCCCCAGTGCCTCCAAAAATGATGGGATGGTAGAGAGAATTAAATTTAATTTTGAGCCAAGTGTAGTGACATGTCTGTTAACAGTGCTTGGGAAGCAGAGGTGAGGTGGGCGGTCATGAGTTTGAGGCCAGCCTGGGCTACACAGCAAGATCCTGCTTTAAGAATAAAGGTGAGAGTGGGTCCTTAATCTGATTGGATGGGTCCTTTATGAAAACATAGACGCACAGAGGTTGACCACGTGGGGACACAGGAAGAAAGCTGCCATCTGTGAGCCCAGGAGCTGGGCCTGCGATGCTTCTGTCTTGACACTCCAGACATAGTGGAGCAATGTGTGTGTGTCTGTCAAAGCCACCAGCTACAGGGCTCTGTAACAGTGGCTCCTGGAAAAGCTCTCGGGACAGTGAGGTGAAGTCCTTCCTTGCCGCAGAGCTGGCATCAGGACGGGTCCTGCCCAGTACCTCCAGCAGCCTCCAAAACAGGAGCACAACACCCAGCTGAGGCCCAGGTCTCAGCAACAGGCAGAACCCCCAGATGGCAAGGCAGCCTCCCAGCTCACTGGCCCTAGCCACACTGGCCAAGGCTCCTCATCCCATCCTCCCAGTCTGCATGCCAGGGAGCTCGTGGGCAGAAGCACGTGGCCAGCTGGCCTGTGCCTTCTGCAGCGGAGGGGCTTGGGCACTTGAGCTGGACTCTGAGCTGCCCTCCCGGCCACCAGGCGGGCATGACCTGTGCTCCAGACCTGTTTTGACTCAGCCCTGTCAACTTCAGCAATTGGCAGCATGTGTGGAAAGGACAGGGATTGCCAAAGCCTCATTGCCTTATCACCCTTCAAAAAAAACACTCTGTGGAGACCCTGAGCCTGTGGTCCTCCGCAGCCCGGCACCTAGCACTCTGAAGGTGGGATGTCCCAGGGCCTCACGCCAGCCCCAAAAGCTGGAGGTCAACCCCAACACGTAGATGGGGAAACTGAGGCTCAGAACGCTGGAGACCCACCGTCACACTTTTGTGGATAAAATGCTATTGGGTACACACAGCCAACCCCTTACCTTCCCCTGGGGACCTTCCAAGCCCAGAGTAAAACCCAGAGCCTTCCAGAGGGGCTATCACTCCCTCGCCCTGCCTTGGGCTGTGGACACACACTCAGATTTGGGGGGAAGATTTTTCTGATTGCCACAGTTCTGATCCCAGATCAGGGACCATGTGGTCTCCAAGTATGACTTCCAGTACCCAGAGTTGGGGAAGGGCACAGGAAGTGAGTGAGCAGGCCCCATGGCACTCAAAGCCCATATTTGGGTCTTGGGTCTCAGACCCATTAGGTTCAAATCTCACCTGCACAGCGAGGTCCTTTGACCTTGTACAAGTTGCTGAGACCATTGGCTCCTTCAGCCATTAACTAGCACTGCTGAGGTTTCCACACTAGGCAAAGGTCCTGGACGAAACCCTCTCTGCCCAGGCCTCAGGCTTCCCAGGTCACTGATGCCCAAATTTGACCCAGAGCTCTGCCCTCAAAAGTACCCCAAGGTTGTCTGCCTCACACCCATGGAGAGCACTTCTAGGCCCCTAGAAGTACAAAAGACTTGTGCTTCATGCTCATCCCTCCGCTACCCAAGGGGTACGGAGGGACCACCCAAGTCTTCCTGACCCATAGACAGAGAGTCTGCTAAATGGATTATTCAAGATGAGCTGAGCCGACAACTCTCAGAGATCAGCGTGCCTCTGCCTCCCCAGTAGTGGGAGTAAAGGCGGGTGCCACTGTCTTAGTCACTGTCCTACTTCTGTGAAGAGACACCATGACCATGGCAACTCTTACCAAGGCAGGCGTTTAATTAGGGCTGTCTTACGGTTCGGAGGTTTAGTCCATTATCAGTGTGACAGGGAGAATGTCAGCGTACGGGCAGATATGGTGCTGGAAAGTCTTTGAGTTCTACATCCAAATCTACAGGCAGCAGGCAGAGAGAGACCCTGGGCCTGGCTTGAGATCTACTCCAACAAGGCCACACCTCCTAAACCCTGTCAAGTAGTGCCGCTTCCTAATGACCAAGCATTCAAATATGTGAGCCTATGGGACAGTTCCTAGTCAAGCCATCCCCTTATTCTTTGAGACAAGGTCTCTTTTTGAATCTAGAGCTCACTGGTTGGCTAGTGAGACCCAAAGATCCTTCTGTGTCTACCTTCCCAGAGCTAGAATTACAAGTGTATATTAGGGAAGTTGCTTTTTATATGAGTTCTGGGGATCCACACTCAGGACCCCAAGAACCTTACCTCCTCAACCAGGAATAAACTTTGACTACTTTGTAACGTTTTCATCCTGTGAAAGAAGTCCAGGAACGGCAATTGCAAGATTCTAAGAACTCAATGAGATGCTAGCTTCCTCCGAAGTTACTGATTCACCACCCTTAGGGTGTGGCTCTCTCCCTTCTAATGGTTGCAAGATGGCTGTGAGAGCTCCAGGCAGCATATCCCCATTCCGGGCAGCTGAGAGGGGAGCGTGTGCCTATTCCCTCCAAGGAAGCTTCCTAGAAAACCTACGTTGCTTAGCTCTCACTGGCTGGAACTCGGTCACGTAAATGATGACCCCTGATTGGATCATGCTTCCCCCCATGGAGGACAGTTTGACCCCACCTTTCCTCCTATCAAAAGGAGGCCTGGAGCTGGAGGTGCTCCACCCTTGCAGCTGGGTGTGGCCTTGTGATTTGATTTGCTCAAAGGGCCAAGAGCAAGCAGGGAGCCAGCAAGAGCCTGACAAGCTTTTATGTATCCAGACTGCCGGTCTGGCAAGGAGTTCCTCGCTACTGCGTGCGCAAGCACAGGCTGCCCTCTGGGATGGGACAGCATCCCCGTGGCAGACAAGCCATCCTTGGCCAGCTACATCAGCCAGGCAGCCTAAATCTGCGAGCCAGCTCACAGACGAGGAGGAAGGGAGGATCTTTGCAATTTTAAGCGCAGAGTGTAGAGGCCGTGAGTCCCTCGTGCTTATAGATAGCAACAGAGAAACCAGAATGGTTAAACACACAGGATTTTCTCTTCGATGGAGGAATGTGTGTACCTGTTTTTTATCCAGATGGATGGGTTCATAACCTGGTGAGCTCTGCTGCTCTGTGGATCCAGGCTTCACCTGAATGTCCCAGACTCCTGAGCATCGTTTCAGTCAGTAGAACTCCCCACTCCTTTTTGCAAAAGAACTTTGCTATTGTGCTCATTACAACCCTTCCTCCCTAGACCCTGCTCTTGAGCATTGTTTCAGTTCATAAAGCCCATTCTTGTGGAAGACGTCACAGATGCTTCGCAAAGGAGCTTCAGTGCAATCATGCCTTAAGCTTTGTTGTGATAGCTGTCACAGAAAACATTTTTCCAAAGTTGTTCTGTGTTTAAACATGTAAAAATAAACAAACAAACCGCACCAGGTCAGGCTCGAGAAGTTTGAGCCAGCCCAGTCAACTGAGTTGTACTGAATCAGGTTTTCTTGCCTCCTGTGGTTCCTTTCTCTGCCGGCCATAGTTCTGCAGGGACCCCCATGACAGAGTTTAAAACCGGGGTAGTTTGTTACACAGCAAAAGCTAACTGATACACTGCAGGGAGACTGGGAATATGTTGTGGTTACTGGGTCCCAATGCCACCCCCAAGCCAGGATTTCCATGTCCAACAGGAAGGGGATCATGGCAAGACACTGGCACCCTCCATCCCACCCTGTTCCAACTACAACCTTCCCACTGTTAGAGGGAAGCATGGCAGCCTTCCTAGCCTTGGCCTGAGATCCCCTCTCCTGTACCACCACAGCCTGAGACCACAGGAGGAAGGGGGCTCTGAGCAGTGTGGCTGAGGCCACACTAACCGGCCTCCCAGCAGTCACTGGGAGTGCCCGGGCTCAGCCTCTGAGCATCACTGTCCCCGAAGAATGAGCCCTGCACCTTTCATGCAGTGTGCCCACACCCTGCCACTCTGGCAGCATCAGGCAGTCCAACAGGTGCCATGGTTACCCAGCTCCAGACGCGCCCTCTTGCCACAGAGGAGCCTCTGGGAGCCTTTGGAAGCGATGAAGCTCTGCTGTTCCCTGGCCATAGACTGCTGGCCTCTAGACCTGAGAATAAATTTCTTTCTGGGCAGCTTGAGCCACCAAGGTTATAGCAACTTGTTATAGTGCTTGCTTCCTTAGCAATAACCAAACGCTTCCACAGCCGCTGGGCCCCAAAGTCCAGGAAGACAGAGCCTGTTGGCAGTCTTGGGAGCACCGGGAAGGCAAGACCCACCTCCCACGACAGCACTCCCTCCTAAGATAGCTGTGGGAACTCTGTTTTGGTTTGGTTTTTGTGTCTTGAGACAGGGCCTCTCTATCTAGCCCTGCTATCCTGGAACTCACTACACAGACCAGGCTGGCTTCAAACTCACAGAGATCACTGTCTCCCAAGTGCTGGGACTAAAGGCATGCCCCACCACGCTCAGCTCCTCTGGAAACTGTCCAAAAGCATCTGAAAGACAGGCATGGTACCGTACACCTATAATCCCAGCACTGAGGAAGTAAACGCAGAGAGCCAGATGTTCAAGGCCATCCTTGCTATAAAGCAAGTTTAAGGCCAGCCTGAGCTACGTGAGACCCTGTGTAAAAAGATAAAAAGAAAAAGGAAAAAACCCTAAAACTAAAAATGGGTTTGGGGCTGTAGCACAGCTCATAGAATGCTTTTTTAGCATGCACAGACTCTTGGGAAGTGTTGGCACACACCTTTTATCCCAGCACTTGGGAAGCAAAGCAGGTGAATCTTTGAGTTCAAGGCCATCCTGGTCTACGGAGTGAGTTCCAGTAAGCCAGGGCTATACAGAGAGACCCTATCTTGAAAAAAAACAAAAACTAACCACACAAATAAACAAACAAACAAACACATGGATCCCATTCCCAGCACCAAATAAAACACTCAGTCATCTCAGAATACAAGAGATGAGGATGGGAGGATCAGGATTCCACGGTCAGCCGCAATGACAGAGTGTCTGAGGCCAGCCTGGGCTACATGAGACCCTGTATTCAGTCATTCATTAATTCATTCATTCATTCATTTGCATGTGAGTTCCCTAGCTCCTGCCTGCAATGCAGCCAAGAGCTCCTCATCCACCTACCTCCTGCCCCTGCCACCTGGCTAGGAGGGCAGGTGTTTGGTGTGGTTACAGAGGCCAAGGTGGGAAGCTAGTCCCAGAAGGCTCAGTGAACACCAGTGCCCTTCAGGACCGCCTAGCCAGCATGAAACAAAGCGGGGCCTCCCCAGGGGAGGAGGCCGTCACCTGGCAGAGGTGCCAGGCTGGTGAAAGGCCACCATCCCTCTCCTGGCACCGCCATCCACTGCAAATGCCTGGCTGGAGTTGGTGCCAGCAGCTTCCAAGACTGTCACGTGTTGGGGCCACCGGCCGAGGGGCCTGCCCGCCCTCCCCGGGACACACCTTTGATTCAGAGGAATGTGTGTGTGTGCTTTTTATTCCTTGAAGGGGAAAAAGCTCTCTCTGCAGAATTCCTCCAGGGACCCTGGCCACAGGCTGGTGGCGGGGAGTCCTGGGAAGGTCAGGCCTCCACAGGGACCCCAGCCCACCTTCCCACGGCGTTCCCTGAACCCACAAGTGCCTTTTGTCGTGCCCTCTGCTACGTTGCTTGCTAGGGAAGGCTGTAAGAGAGCGCCTTTCACGTCCACCACTGAGACTTCAGGTCCAGGAAGCCAAGAAGCTCTTTCCCTGGTGACCTTGGGCAAATCCAGGCCTTGCCTGAGCACTGAGCCCCAGTGCACTCCTTCACGGGGTGCCCATGGGTTCTCCAGAGCTGACCCAGCTGTGGACAGCTGCCACTAACACCTGTATCAGAGCTTCCACTTCTGGTGTGCCCGTCATGGGTGATGTGAGAGTGAAAGGTGTCACCTCTGGCTTTGTGACGGAGTGGGGAGCTTAGCGGGTTCGGTGAGAGCCAGGCACTAACTTGTAGAGTGCCAGCTTCTCACTAGACCTGATGAACACCGATGGCTGATGGGTGACGTTTTCTCAAGCATGGGGCAACGAACGCCATCTGGGCCAGTCACCTGGGGCTCCAATGTGGTAGCTGCTCCAGGCCCCTCCCCCAGCACCCTTCAAAGGCCACACTTCACAGACCTTTCCTATCTGAGGGCCAGAGTGGACCTGTCCTTCAGATATGAGCCTTTTTGTTTCTGCTATTTTCTTTCCAAATCACAATGTGTGCACACACAGGACTCTGGAAGAAGGCCAGTTTCCAGTCAGTGTAGGACCCAAGGTCCCTAGAAACCAGAGATCATGCACATTAAGGTTCCGAGTGTCTGCAGGATGTCTGGCATCACTGCATTCAACCCCTAAAGGACCCCAAGGTTGTGGAAGCCCCAAGGCAAGCAGAACCCAGTCCTGTCCCCAGTCCTCCCAGCAACAGGAAGATCCGGACCTGAATCCAGATCCTACCTGTCCTTCACGAGATACAGGCCCTTTCTTTCTGGCCCACCAGCATAACAACATCTTCCCACCACACTCCGGACTCCCCTCATGCCCAAGACACCTTAAAGCAGCTGGAAACCGTCTCCCAGCCTTCAACCTGACCCCGATAGCATTCAGAATCCATCCACGATGGAGTCCCAGGCTCCCTGATCCAAGGTGCTCAGAGGCCACCTGTTGAGGAAGGCCAGGCACAGAGAGGCTAGAAAGCTTGCTCAAGGCCACACAGCAGCTGGGCTGGGTCCCTCAGGCCTCCTTCACGCTTTCCTCGAAGCTAAGCAGTAAAATGAGGGTGATCCCCACATGCCTCCTTACCCACACACGTCCTCAACCTTTCAAGCCTCAGCAACAGAAACTAGGACTGACTCTGGTCCTTCAAGGTGCAAAGGGGCTCCTTGGTGCCCCCACAGGACAGTGCCAGCAGAATGGCCTTCCCAGCAAGTGAAGGGGCAGAAGAGGGAACAGTGAAACCCTGAGCAGGGGGCTGTAAGATGCCCTTCAAGCCGTCTCCATAGTGTGGAGAGCTGGCTGAGCAGGGCCTTCTGGAACCAAGTCAGGAAAGAGTTATCTAGTGATATCATGGAGTTTCTGAGCCCCGGGAAAGCAACCGAAGGCGCCTTTTATTATTTCAAAAGGTCTCTTGTAGCCCAGGCTGGCTTCTCTGTGTAGCTAAGGATAACCTTGAATTTCTGACCGTCCTAACACCACATTCCAAGTGCTGAGATTGCAGGCATGCACCACCCTGTCTGGCTTATGTGGCCCCGGGGATAAAACCCGGAGCTTTGTGCACGCTAGGCGAGAGCTCTACCAACTGAGCTCCAGCCCCAGCCTGAGGTGCTCACTGGAAGCCACCTGCCCCAGGAGAGAAGGCAGTACCGACTAAGAACTGAAGCAGGACAAAGTGAGTGCCTGGGGTGGGAGCAGGACACCAGGGAAAGAGCTTATCTTCAGAGCTGTGGGTGGGATTGAGCTGGTACCAGAAGTCTTTAATCCTAGCTACTTGGAGGGCTGAGGGCTGAGGCAGAAAGATTGCTCAAGCCTATGAGTTCTATACAAGCCTGTTAGATAGAGTCATCACAAACTCTCTCTCTCTCTCTCTCTCTCTCTCTCTCTCTCTCTCTCTCTCCCGGCTTCCATGGCAGCTGACTGGCCTGGCTTTGGTGTCCAAGAAGCCAGCGTGGAAGGCTTCAGGCTGACCAACAGCCCTATTCCTATTCGCCAGGAATCTTCAGCAGCTGGAAATCACAGGTGGTACGTGTGATGGGCAGACGGCATCATGAGCCTGACTGGATTTGAAATCACCTAGGAGATACACCTCCTATGCATGTCCACGAGGGTGCTTCCAGAGAGGTTTGACAGCAGAGGGAAGACCCCCCTGAATGCCAGCAGCCCCATCCCCTGTTCTGAGGCTCTAGACTAAGGAGGTAGTAAGCTGAGCACCAGCGACCATCTCTCCCTTTCTTGAGCAAGCAGTGGCGTGCTCCCATGGCCTCTGAGCCGCCTGCTGCCCGTGCTTGCTCCACCATGGTGGCCTGTAACTTGCACACCCCAAACTGTGAGCCAAAAGTATCTCTCTTCCCTGAAGTCGCTTATCAGGCGTAACTGATGACAAAGTAAGAAACACAACTAAGTGGATGAAAAACAAACCAAGCAAGTTCCTGGGCCAGGTCTGGAGACTCAGCAAGGGTGTGAGGACCCCAGCCCCAGAGGGATTCGCAGACACCCATGCCTGGTCTCATTTGCAGGAACCACGAACACGTGAGGATAGTAAGTACCTAGCTGCCACACCCTCTGGGGTAGACGCTGCAGGGCTGAAATGGGGTCAGCAGTTCAGGGTCATGGGCGGGCCAGACTTCCAAAAGGGAGAGGAAGGGTATATATACACCAGGGCCTGAGGGAGTCCATGGGCCGCCGCAAGGGTCCTGTCCCTGGCATCAGGGGAATTTGTACCACCCCTATGGCCCAGCCATGGCCCAATGGGTAGACGGAATCAAGATTCTGGACTGAGTTATCTTGAGCTAGAATTTGAAATGCCACACGTAGCAAACAGTTAATGATCAACTGGTCACCTCTGTCCAGAAGTCCTGGAAGTCACAAGGCTATAAAATGTGTAAAATGCCTGCCCCTGACCATGCCAGACATGACAACTAGGCTGCCGATTATTCCTTGGTTTCCCCTCTGCATAACTTTGCACTCGAATGCAGGCCATGAGATTTGCTGTGGGAAGCCCTTCCCACCACAAGCCACCGCACTGGAGGAGTTTCCCACACACTCTGCTCCTCCCTGGCCAGGGCCCGCTCTCCCCGAAGCCATCATCAAGAGGACATGTACCCTTCCCCAGGCTGCTCGTCTGGGAAAGGAGCAGAGCGTGTCTCTTGTGTCTTGGAAGCAGTGGAAGAGTGTGGGGACCGGACAGGGTTCAGCCTACGGCTGCCCCGCCTCACGGCACCAACTACTGTAAGAGCTGCTGACTTCTGCCAATTTATATGCTAATTCCATAAATGATTCTTCCCACATTCAATCAAAGCTGAGGAATGTTCCAAAGGTCCGAACACACTGTACCCATGAGCAGACAGGGAAAGATGTGCAAAGCTGCCCACGGGAGTTCCAGGAGGTGTTCACACCTGCCTAATTTTAGGTCCACATGTCCCCTCAGCTGACCTGGCTGGAGCAAAGTGCTTGGCCACTGGAAGCCTGTAGGTACCCATCTTGGCCGTGAGATCCCATTTCCCTGTACCCTCTGAGAAAATTGAATGCAGAACAGAAGAGGGGTCAGCGAGGGAAAGATGGTGAGGAAGGAAGAGAGGGAGGGAGGATGAGGGAAGAGGAAGAAAGGGGAAGAAGAGTTAATTTGGCTGATGAGTAGCTAGATGGGTAGATAGGAGGAGGCAGGAAGAAGGAAGGAAGAAGAGAGAAGAATTATTTGGCTGGTGAGTGGGTGGATGAATGGATGGGTAGTGAATGGGCAAATGGATGTATGAATGAATGGACAAATGCTGAATGGAGAGATGAATGTTGCATAAGTGGATAAGTTGACAGATATTGAATGGATAGGTAGATGGATAACCAGGGCGGTGGTCAGGTGAGTAAGGTGAAAACGAATATGAAACAGAGAGATAGATGCTAGGTAGAGAAAGTGGGAGGACAGATTAGTGAAGGCATAGACAATGGACAGATGGATGGGTTGATGGCTGGCTGGATAAGTGTTGGATAGATGGATGTCGGGAACATGGATGGATGGATGGATGGATGAGTGTTGGATAGATGAATGTTGGGGAGATAGATGGGTGGATGGATAAGTGAGCGGTTAGGTATGTATGTATGTATGTACGTACGTACGTACTAATCATCCTCTCCCCCTTAAAGCTCATTGCCTCCGCAGAACAGTGCACCCTTCCTGCTTTGCCTCCCTAGAACCTGATAAGGATCTCAGTCAAAGGACAAGGCCTTGTGTTTGTCTGCATCCAAACTCCCCTGCCAGCTTATGCCCTCTGGCCTGAAGGACCCCGGTTTTACCCCATCCACAGATGAGTAGCCATGTGCCTCATACTGTCCTCATGCCAGGACAATGCGGAGGACATGTGCACCAAGCAAGTGATGGCACCATCCTCAGGCTCAGGCTACCCTTGCATGATCAGAAGTGGACAGGGGCCATGACAGATACATAAGAGTTCATTATGGTGAGGCTCCCCAAAGGGCAGGAGTAGGCACCCAGGCAGGCATTAGGGAGCAGGACGGCTGAGACATCAAAGATGCACTTCAGGTCCAAAGAGAACATACGAGTTCCCTCTGGACACTTGTCACTGGATCAAGGGCGATGCAGAATGTTGGCCTGAAATTCCTGTGTCCATGTGCTTTGTGTTGTTAACAGCACAGCAGCACAGGCTGGGTGAGTTACAAAGGGTTTATTTGGGTTCATGGTTCTGATAAAGGACTAGAGGCTGAACTGAGTGTTGGTCCTCTTGCTGGTGGGACCCCCCAGCATCCTACAGAGGGACATGGGGTGTGTGTGTGTGTGTGTGTGTGTGAATGTGTCTGTCTTTGATTAAGCCATTCTACTCTCTGGAGACGCCATAAAGCATCAGAGAGAGGATTAACTCCAGCTCTTGACACCACACAGTGGGAACTATGCGCTCAGGGGATGGGCAATAATCCAACATGATGTTACTCTCATCACATGGCCAAAGAGGGTCATCATCAAGGGGTCCTGGGCACCAAGACTTGAATGGACCACTCCCTTCTATTAGAGACAGGGTTTCACTAGGTACCCTTAGTTAAGGTTAGCCTTAACTCTCAATCTTTTGCCTCTACCTCCTGAGTGCTGGGATTACAGAGGTGTGTAACTATGGGCTCATATCTTTCCCAGACCTCATTCTACACAAGACACATGCCCTGTGGCACGGACCCTGAGGCAGGGAGGCATACTATGGGACAGTGATAAGGCAGGGCCACAGCTGAAGGCATTTGAATGGCAACACTTGTTCTCATGGGACCCATGGCTACTGCTGGCAGAAGTCCATGACTGAACTGGGAAGGGATATGACCCATTGGCATGAGGGGAAAAAAAATAAAAGAACGGAGAGAGCAAAGGAGAAGAAGAAGCAGTGCCAGTGGTGGAAAGGGGTCCGCAAACCAAGAAGCTCAGGTAGGTAAGAAAGGGAGAAGTCTAGACACAACAACCCCCACAGGATAGGGCATGGGGTAGGAAGAGGGCCTGACACAGGAGGCAGCCTGGGGGGCCTTCTCCTGAAATGGGGGAGTAGTAGGCATGGCCATGCGTGATAGCCCTAACATCCCTGGGTGAGGGCTATGGTGTTCTCATCTCATGAGGACAGAGCCAAGGGATAGAAGCCAGGGCAGGTGGGCACGGCGCTCAGCTATTCAAAAACAGGTGCCTGGGCATTAGGTTCTTCCTCACACAGCATGTTCACTCCCTATAGCAAAGCCCAGACCACACAAGGGCTGTCTACCTCTGCCTGAAATAAGCGTTCCCTGTGGGGATGTCCAGGCCGCCTCCCAGTAGCATGGCCATGCTTTTTCCACGCTGAGGTTTCACACAGTAGTCTCCGCAGGCCCTTCCCACTTCAGACTTCTCCAGGCCTGTAGAGCAGGGCCTTGGCCATTGGAGAACATACTTGTTTGCCAGTGTTGCCCGGTGGTCACAGCTCACCAAAGAGACAAAGCTACCTGGGTGGCCTACCCTCCCCCAGGAATCCACAGAGCTCCCACAGCTCAGAGCTTCACAGTCCTCCCCTGCCGCAGACCTCGAGTGCTCCCTTTCTCTCCCCTTTAGTGAGGACCCTCCTCCCAGTCAGGAGCTGGGGTCACCAACAAGCCCCACACTTCCGAATCCTGCTCTCTATGCCTCCCTTAGAGATGGATGGCTTGGCTCCCCCCTGCCTGGGACCGGTGGCTCCCCCCTGCCTGGGACCGGTCAGTAGGGTGGTGCTGCACCCTGAAAGCCATCTGGCTCTGTCCCCACCAGGCCAGTTCATAGAGGACAGGTGGCTGGGACCTGCTCCCTTCTCAATGCCCACAGGCTCAGAGAATGGCCCAGAGGCGTCTTCCCACGGAGGCCCGGGAGACAGGGCCAGCAGGGCTCCAGGCCTGGGTGATGCGGTTTTGCACTGTGGATCTGGATAAACTGGAAATGCAGAGGTCTGCACTGGGCAAGCGGAGCCGGGCACAGGAAGGGCTTCAGAGAGCTGGGAGCAGGCCCCGGCCAAGCCCCAGCACGGTCAGTGGAGCCAGGGTGCGTACCAGCCACACCCCCACCCCAGCCCTGCACACAGAGCCCCTCCACAGCAGGATGCTGGGGGGCCCGCATCCACGTGGTATATTAATCAAACGCACCCTGATAGTGATCAATGAGAGCCCTTGGCAGCGCCTGCCTGGCCGGGTTCCAGACTCACCTTCCAGCTTTGGGAAGGCCGAGGGTGGCAAATGTGATCTTTGGCAAGGGATAGGGCATTGTCTCCCAGCTGTGGGAAAATGTGCACCGTGCAAACATATCCTTAAAATGAACTTACAAGGAAATGTCCGTGGTGGCCTCATTAAAGATAACCACTCTGGCTGCACATGACAGAAATAAAGTCCCTATTCAGCTCAGCTCTGGCTAAGAGGCCTCAGGGGATCAACCCTCATGAGGGTACAGACAGTAGAGAGAGATCCCTTGGTTGGTTGGACCCCTCGTGGAAATTTCCAGAGAGAAATCTGGAGGCCTTTGTACCCCCTAACCCACAGCTACAGGACAGGGTGAGTTCCTGAGTGCTCCGGGCTGGCAGAGGCAGGGTGGGCTGCATGCGGGGGGCACTGTGGCCTCCAGGGTCCTTGCACAGGAATGCCAGGGTCTGGCTTCATTTCTGAACCCGCCATATGGCCCTGCGTCCTGGGACCCAGGCTAGTAGCCAAGGAAGAGCCCAGGGCGAGGTCTGTCACCCCACAGCTCATCGCCTAGAGCCATTTTTCAAAGGTGTTTCCCAGGAGCTCTGGAAGGAAGCAGGCTTGGGCCAGGGCCAGGCAGCGGTGTCTGGGGCTCTTGGCAAAAGTGCCACCCTAAGAGCAAAAGTTCTCTGGGCTCCCCCTGGCTGGAAAGCCAGGTGAATTTGGACTGGGGTTTCCGATGAGGTAAAGGTGGGGGGCATGCTGTGAACCGGGGCACACCAGGATTGTCTTTCTGGGCTACAGGGGAGCTGACCACAGGTGTGCCCCTCTGATCCATGGGAACCCTGGCCCAAGGGGCATTGGCTCATGTTACAAAGGCCTACAGCAGGGGTGGGGGTAGCCTACACTCCCTGAGGACACTGCCAGACTTGTTGGGGATCATTAGCTGTGTGATGGGGGTCCCAGACTAAAGAAAGGGGGGGGGAAGCTACTGAGTCCACAGCCCTGCCAGCTAACATGACACTATCCATGCAGGCACAGGGGGTCTGAGCAGAGGGATGGGAACCCCACACATGCTACAGGCAGAAGCGAGCCTGGCACAAGAAAATGCCTGCTGCGAATGGTCTAATCTATGGGCTGGGTATCATGGTCTTATGGTCACCAAGGGTGGTCTCCTCATGATAGACAATCTGGTAGCGTTGTCTTGGAATTAACCCTCTTGGGACCCCTGGCTTGCTGGCCGACAGCAGGGAGAGTGGCCCTGTGTATTGCTGGCACGACAACCCTAATTTGTTATTGCCGGTTTCATAGGCACTGCAGCCAGGACAAGTCCCCAAGTATATGATGTAGCAGGAAACCGAGACAGCGGCCAGCTGCATCTTGGGTACTAATGGGGCATGGTGGGTCAACCAAGTCTCCAGAGAAAGGAAGGCTGTCTTCAGGAGACCCTGACTGACACTCAAAGGAGGGCTGGTCACTATCTGCCGCGACTCTGGTCCCCCAGGAACTCTCTCTGCTATGCCCATCCACTCTATGAACCAGCGACTGGGTGGGTTGGTAGAGCTGTGCCCCCACCATCATAAGCAACAAACTTCAGGGAGGCCAAACAGCTACAAAGTTGCAGAGCATGGCTGGGAAGGGATGCCATGTCCTGCCTTCCTGGTTTCTCCTCTCCTACCCCTCCTCTCATCTGCTACATCTAGCACAACACAGTGCTGGGGGCAGAACTTGTGTGAGGCCAGAGGACCTGCCAGCAGGGAGATGCTGCTGGTTAGGAAAAAAATCCCTGTACATCCCCAGATTCAGAGCCTGCCTCATAGGTTTTGTTAATCAAGGTTTTGCATGTATGATCGGCCAGGCAGGAGTCATACTGGAATAAGATGTGCCCTAAGCCCGGCACTGGCCATCCTTGTAAGAGCAGGCACACTGGGCCAAGCAACATGGCGGGGGTAGTCAGCAGGAACCCGGCCACATGTCCAGTGTGTGGATTCAGCCTTCATCAGCAGCCTGACCGGATTCAAAATCACCTAGGAGACACACCTATGGGGAGGGAAGACCCACTCTGAAAGTGGGTGGCATCAGCCCACAGGCGAGGGTCCTAGAGTGAACGGAAATGACCTGGACATCAGTGTTCATCTCCCTACTTCCTGAGCCAACAAGTTGTAGGCAAGTTGCATCATCACCCCACAGTTGAAGAGCATCTCTCAGCCAGGCCTTCCTCATCCTGGAAGGACTGTATCCCTTCAGACAGTGAGCCACGATGACTTCCTCCTCCCTTAGGTCGGTTCTGTCAGGTTGTCACAGCAACAAAGTCAGCGTCAGGCCAAGCAACACCAGCAACACCAAAAGCTAGGAAGAATCCTCCCTGCACCTTCAGAGGCCGGAGGCACCACCCAACCATGACCTTGGATTTCAGGCTTCAGAACTCCAAGGTAGGTTTCTGCAGTATAAAGCCAAACAGCCAGCTTGGCTTCAAAGCAGCTATCCCATCACCCGGAGTTTGGGGAGAGAACTTAGGGGTCAGCTCTTGCCCACCATGTGGGCACCACCATCCCTGTCACTTTACTGACCGCTTGAGAACGAGGCAAGACAAAATAGAAGCCGGTAGTCCAACACGCTGCACCGAGACGAGGGTTTCCGCTCCCCCCACTCCGCACCAGTCTTACCTCCCCCACTCCTACTTGGCCTGGAGTTCCCCTCCGTTGGCCACCAGCCACCACCACTGGCTGGAGCAGAGATCACCGCCCTGCATGCCATGGTCACGAGGAGTCCCTGCCCTTTAGTTATGTGGTAGAATGGCCTGCCAGGGGAAAAGCAAGGCCAACCAGTCCCCGGTGCCCCCAAACACATTCCTGGCATCTCACAAAAATGCTGAAGGTATCTGATTAGAGCAATGCTTTGGGCTCGATGGGCCGTGAACTCTGAGTCTGGAGGAGGCAGTGACCTCACACCTCCACCTCCTCCTCTCCCCACCAAACGTGAGGCAACGCCGGCGCCGTCTCCCTGCCCATGCACATGGCCAGTGCCTGGTTGGTTTCTGGGAGCATCCACTCTGGTGTGCGCAGAAGGGGGGTGGCGCCTGAAAAGGTCTGAGCCCCGGTTCCTCCCCATCAAACAGAAATAAGGGTGTCCACGTGTGCCTGTGAAACTGCCCGTGACACAGTCCACGGGGTGGTCACTGTCACGCCAGGGTCTGCTCCAGCACTAGCTTAGCCCAAGGTTAACCATTTCTCCATTCAGGTTTCGGGGCCTTCTGTCCTCTTCAGTGTCCACAGAGGACTGAGGGTATGTCTGAACATGGCCAGATTTGCACCCCAAACTGGATCCCTTTCCCCTTCAGCAGCTCAGAAGCACAGTGGGAACCATGTGGCTGGCCCAGCAGCAGACACCCACCCACTCATTTCTCCATCCGTCCATCGGTTTGGCCAATAGATACCTCCTGGGCACCTTTCTATACGCCAGTGCCTCCCTGAGCACCAGGGACTTGGCCAGGAGTAAAAACGTATCCTTAGCCTGACGGGCGGGATTCACATTCTACCCAGAGAAGCCCGTGACAGAGAACCCCCAAACACACACCACACCAGACAAGAGGAGCACCAAGCTAGGCCGAGAGGTGAGGCAGGGGTGGTCTGCATCTCTACTGAGGGCAGCGCTCAGAAAATGTCGACCATGGCCCTAGGACAGCCCTGGAGACACATTCCTGCCCCCACACAGGTCCTGGGGAGTAGGGGGAATCCCTTAGGCCAGAAGATCAACACGTGTGTGCACACAGGGAAGGGAGACAGTAGAGAGGACAATGCATGTGGGCCTTGGGGCCAAGGAAAGCTGCCCAGAGAAGGAGGCCTTTACAAAAACAGTAAGACCACTTGAGTAACCAGGACAGGATACGCTCACTGCCCCTGGAGCTCTGCTGTCCTCTGCTGGCCAGATCAGGGATTTCAGATGCCCCGCTCTGGGACTCTTTCCACCTAGGCCCATCTCCTGGAAAATGTGGGCCTGCCACAGGCCCTCACCTGTATGCAAAACACCTCTGGGCACCAGTTCATACTGCCAGCTGGACCCTATGGAGAGTGCACATCCTGTTACCCAAGCCAACCCTGGGTGTCCTGTGGTTTACAAGGTGCCGGGGACGCCAGACCCCAATGGGGCCTCAGACACCGGTGGCCTCTGGGGCTACACACAGAAGCCAGCTGCCCCTGTGCAAACCTTGTCTGTGGGAGGAACATGGCTCAGAACACTCACCGAGACAGGTGTGTGCAGGATCAAGTACCTTCGTGCAGATGCAAAGGGGAAGGAGGTGCTGCCAGGGACCCCAAACTGCTGTGACAAACAGAGCCAAGCCAGGTCCACACCGGCCATGAGGAAGGCAGCTCCTTCCCTGCTGCCCTGTCACACCAGACTTCCGACAGCCATTTCTCAGGGAAAGCCTTTCTGAGGAGCGGTGCTCTCCAGACTGTCTTGGGCTCCAGATATCAGCTAATGTGTACGCTAGGAAACAGGGGCAGTGGGGGAAGGGCATGGAACAGAGCCCTGGCCTGGAGGAACCCCAGGATATTCTCTCCTGAGAGTCATCGATGAAAGGTCTATTTATCTAAGGTCCACAGATCCCAGAGGTTGGCCAACCCACGGTGGCTAGAGAACCCCCACCTACGGATACAGTGGTATCAGCAGATGCCTGCTTGTGGGCCCCTCCAGCTCAGGACAGTATGCTTTCCCTAACATACAGGAAAAGTCACCACAGGGCATCCCTCTGTCCCATCGGTGTCCCTGGCCCCAGGTCAGACAGCTTCCCACACTACCATGTTGGAACAAACTGATGAGTCAATGTGGAGAGAACCTGCTTCCCTGATCACTCATATGGAGACAGTCAGAAACTGTCATTTGAGCCACTCTGTCCCCACTGACTTCCAGTCCTACTTCAGCAGAATCAGTGGCCTGGGGTTCATCGTCAGCATGTTGGTAATGAGCACCCACAGAGGGCTGTGCTACTTCAAGCCTCTGTGACAGGCCAGCACAGACTGGAGGACTCAGACCAGAGACGGTCTCCCTTCACAGCAAGGCCAGGCAGCCCAAGCTTGCTGGCGTCCAGGCCTTGCCCGTCTAAAGGGCCGGGGAAGAGTCTTCCTTGGTTCTCACTTCCAGATTCCCAGGCCTCCCTCAAGATATATCACTTGATGTCCACCTCCATTGCCACAGGGCTCTTCTGTCTCCCCTCACAGGGACGCCAGCCACTCCATGAGGCTGACCCTACCCCCACTGTGACACCATCTCAAGATTTTTAAACACTCTGCAGAGTCTATGCCAGGCAAGGTCACACACACAGTGCTCAGGGATTAGGATTTTTGGTGGTCACTGGGTAAGATGGGGAAAGAGAGACATGGCCAGTCTCAAGAGTGCATCCCCCAGGCTTGCGCATCAAAGGAAACAGTTTAGCACACACTCCCCAGGTTCATGAGCCAGAAACTGAGTGAGGGTGTGGCCCAGCAATCTGTCCACAAGCTCTCTAGGGGTTCTGATGGATAGTAAAGCTTAGGGACCAAGACAGCTCCCAAGTTCCCAGCTGCCGCAGAGGGAGCCTGGCAGTGGGGCAGAGTTGCCTTATACCATGGGTTTTTTTCCTGGGGCTGAAGCACCTGGGACAGGTGGGCACATTTGACCCTGCCTGCCATACCCATCTATACTAGGAGAAGCAGCTGCCCAGGGGGGCATCTAAATATTATTAGTGTGGGTCTCCTGAAGCATCTGGGTCCCAAGCAAGTAGGCTAAGCCCTAGCTAAGAGCCAGACAAGGTCTCAGTGTTATAAACCACTGTCACATTCCAGCAGACAGCCCAGACCCTGCTGGAACATTCCTGGAGAGTCCCCAGGGGCCAGGAAGCCTGGACAAGAAAACCAAATGGTACCCCTCAAGGCACACAGCAGCCACAACCTGCTGAGGCCCAGGACCCGCTGCGGGCATGTATGACCCACCGCTGCCTACTCTTAAAACATTATCCTTATTTTTTATAAAATGTTAACAACGATATTACTCTCATTTATTACTGAGTCAGTGCGCATCTGTGACACCAGAGCTCCTGCTGACGGCTGGGTGGCCAAGAGAATCAGCAGGAATCAGCATGCTGCACAGTGCCCCGAACAAGAGACCTAGCCTCAGTGAGCTAGAAGGCTTGATTACCAAAAGTTGTCTCTGATCTCCACACATGGCAAGCATGTGCCCTCAGCCCTTCTGCCACACACACACACACACAGGCACACACACACACACACACACACACACACACACACACAACATATTTTAGGAGAATGTTTCTGTCAAAATATGAGATGTGGCTCCTCCAAGCAGGGGACTTCTGCCATCTAAACATCTGGGGCCGGAGAGATGGCTCAGCACTTAAGAACACCGGTTGAGAGCCAGTGAACCTGGACTAGATCCCCAGCACCTACATGGTGGCTCAAGACCATTTTTTATTCCAATTTCAGGGATCCAGTGTCCGCTTCCGGTCCCCAAGGATACTGTACACACATAGTACAGACATTCGTTCAGGCAAAACTCCTGAACACACAGAGTAACATTTTAAAAGAGAACGATGGGACAGAGTAAATGGGTCAGCACCAGATCTCAGGTTCTCAAGCCCCTCAGCCACCAGAGAATGCTAAGGGCGGGGAGGGATGTCCTCTAACACCAAGCCGAAGGACAACAGGAATGTCACCTCGGAGTGGACTGTGAGCTACGCTAAGGGGAGGGATGCTGCAGGCCAATGGCAAGGACACCTGTGGCTTCCCAGGTTTGAGGAGGGGAGAGCAAGGACTCAGAGACGAGTTATCCTAAGACCCAACCAAGGGACCAGGAGAAAATATGGGCGTCCAGTTGGTCTGGGGATAGACAGGCACCACGTCAGTGTCCCATCAGGCAGCTTGTCAGCACCTGTCATCTTCATCCCCTGGGAAGCAAGACCTCTGTCCCAAACCACTGCAGGTGCCCTGGCGGGGGGTGAGGTCCCGGAGGTGCAGAGGGGAGAGGCAACAGCCTCGGGTCCTGCCAAGGGCCTTGCAGGGTGAGGGAGAAAGCTCAGGCGGTACAGTACTTACTGACAAGCGTGAGGACTGGAGTTCAACCCCAGAACCCACATTTCAACAAGACAAGAAATAACAAGACGTGGCAGCACATGCTTGTGATCCCAGTGCAGGGGAGGAGAAGCCTGCTTGATGAGTTCCAGGCTGGTCAGAGGCCCTGTCTCCAAAACAAGATGGATCCCCCGCCCCCCCGGAACAGGCATCTTCGGTTAGACTCTGGCCTCCACATGCACGCATGCATACGTGTACACATGCACACACGTGCACCCACACACACATGAAGCACAAACCCACGCACACACTTCCCAGCGCTCAGAAATCAACAGCACAGTCCCATTCATTTAGTGATCACAAATGACTAGAGCTCACACTGACCGTGTGCTTGGGTGTGCGTGAGGCCCCAGATTTAATCCCAAGCCCTGAAGAATATGATAAAAAAAAAAAAAAAAAAAAAAAAAGGTGTCATGGGACTGAAAGTGGATGCCTTACTCAGAGATGTGGCCCCTAGGGGGCAGGCTGACTCCCATCATGCAAGTGGGCCCAGACCTTGGCGGCCTCACGCATGCAGCTTCAGGTAGTAGCTAAGCTGTGGGATCCGATCTCTGCCCACTCTCTGCCCCTTGCACGAGACAGGTTTCCACCCAGGTTCTCTGTGGAGAGGAGGGTTTCCTGCTAGGACCCTACTGGCCAAGGCACACCCCCCAACCTCAGTGGGGAGCAGACCACAGCAGCACCAGGCTAGAGCTCTTCCCTGCCCAAGGGGACCATTTGCATCACGTGACCTGTGGAGAAGGGCCAGAGTTAACTGTGCCCCTCCAGGGCTGCTTTTGAGAAACAAGCAAACAGCAATTGTGGGTGGTCCTCCTGTTGGCTGAAAGTGAAGGAGAGGCAAAGAGAGGGAGAAGGGAGGCCAACCAAGGAACCGCTTGTCTAGCATGCATGACCCGTTAGGTTTGATCCCAAGCTGGGCCTGGTGGCACAGGATTGCAATGCCATTTGTGAAGGGAGCTGGGGGGGAAGAGGTCCAGAGGTTCAAGGTCACCCTCAGATACAGGGTGGGCATAAAACCAGCCTGGAATAAGTGAGAAACCCAACCTCCAATTAAAGGCCAAAAGGATCAGAGCCAAGGAGGCAGGGAGGAAGGCCTGGCTCACCTCGAGCCAGGTGCTGCTGGAGGCCCAGGGGGCCCAGTCCCTGCATGGATTAGCCAACTGCTGTAGAGCAGGAGGCAGCCAGGTGCCCCACAGGTGTGCGTCCCACTCCTGCCTGCTGGGGCTTTGACTGAATGACCCAGAAGAAAAGCTCAGGCCCCCACAGCGTGATTAGAGGGCAGGGGGGATGCCCGCCCGCTGCCCCCAGCGTCTGCTGGCCACTTTGATGTGAGGCGCGTCACCTGAGCCCCACGCCCCCTCTCACTTTGGAGAGCAGCGGTGTGCCCCAAGCCCCACGGGCTTTCTTTCTGAAGCAGGGTGCCGTTCTAACCTGTGAACAAAAACCGCCAATTATCTCCAAGGCTGGAAACTCAATCTGGGCTGTCGTAGGGAGAAGAGCCTGCTCCTAGGAGGAGCCATCCAAGACCACATCAAACGACCTGCTCCCGGGGCCCAGCAGCAGATCGGGCATCAGTCCTGGTTCCCGGCCAGCCACCTACAGGTGGACATCGGGAAGCAACGAGAAGAGGGCTGATGGCCTCCGTCTGCTCCCACAGGGGACACTGCTGGAGAGAACAGCGGGGTTCCTGCTCCGGCTACTGCTGCTCCGACCCCCCTCGTGGGTGCAGTGGGTTACATGCCTACCCCGATCCCACCAGGCTACCCCGACCCACCCAGCTGCTGCCAACACTCTCCCCGGCCACCACCTCCGCTTCACGGCCCTGTTCAAACACACATCACCACTCCTACCCGGGGCGATCAGGTCACCCTGGTTGCAAGGCTCTCGGTACCACGCACGTGGTCTGTCCACAGCACCCCATGAGGGAAACAGAGGCTCCCTCTACCTCTGAAGCTAAGCTAGGCTGACTGAGGGACCAACCTCACTCCCCCTGCCCAGCACCTCTCTTGCTCCCCCCCTCTGTCACGTGTTAACGTTCACCTCGGTATAGCACATGCAAGCAAGCCAAACCACCGCGCACCAGGCCCAGAACCCGAGGCTCCCATATCCCTTCTCTCCAACCCTGTCTCCCCAAATGACTGTGTCTTCTGGTCACCTCCCATGGCACCTGGGCAGGAGTTCTCTTGTGGACCCCAGAGGTACAGGAGTGACTCTGTAACAGAGGTACAGTTACAGCAGCCACAGGGTGTATAGTTCCAGAATGGCCTGGCCCCACCCAAGGACACCAACATCCACATAAAGTGATTCCGTCCAAGGAAGTGACTTTGTGTTCTCACATCATTCTGCACACTTTAAGCCGCACCAGATAACAGCTGTAGCTCACCACAGCGCCACGGTGTCTACCATACATCATGGAGCAGCAGCAAGACCTGGGCCCACGTACAGGCTCTGAAGACTTGGATTGTGAGTCAAACCCGTGGCTGAACGTCCAGACACAGTGGCCAACAGCACTGTTAATAGTCAGGCTGAACTACCAACAGCTCTTTGAAAAAATCAGACCAGGGGCTCACACATTATCTCAGGAGGTAGGGTGCTAAGGTAAAAAAAAATCCAACCAGTGGGGGGGTGCCAAAGTGAAAAAACCCAATCAAGAGCAGTTGGCTCACACATTAGCCCTGGAGGTCCTAGAACTTACTAGGGTAGACCAGGATGGCAACTCACTCACAGAGATCCACCTGCCTCTGCCTCCTGGATACTGGGGTTAAAGGTTGTGCCACCACACCCATCTGGCCGGTATTTAGGAAAGCAAGTGGTTTGCATGCAATCTCATAGCAAGGAAGCAGCTGAAACCTCACCGTAACAGTGCCGGTGTTTCTAGCCAGTGGTTCTCACCCTTCCTAATGCTGTGACCCTTTAATACAGCTCCTCCTGCTGTGGTGCTCCCCGACCATAAAATGAATTTTGTTGCTACTTCCATAACTGTAATTTCGCTATTATTTTTTATCATAATGTGAATATCTGATATGCAACCCCCAAGGAGGTTATCATTCCCACAGGATGAGAACCCTCATCTAGACAAATGACGGTTCTCAAGGTCACTTTTGGAGGTTATTGTGAGCCCTCAGGATGAGACCTGAGCCAAGGGCAGGGTCGGATAGCTCTGCAGATGGGGGTAGGCAGTAACAGGAACAAGTAGCTAGTGGGCACTGGTCAACTGTCCCTGGAATTGCTCAAAGACAGTAAGGAGACTGGCAACCACTGGGAGGGGGAAAAAAAACGCCCAGAAGGTTTGCTGTGTAGACTTGATCCTGGAAGTACTAGGTTGGAGAGATGGCTCAGAAGTTAAGAGCAATGGCTGCTCTTCCAAAGGACCTAGGCAGGTTCCAGATCTGGCCTATAGGGGTACAAAAGGCAGGGAGACAGAGCCACACAGCCACACAAGTTCAATATGGCCTGGGATCAGGTGTCAGGGACTTTGCAGGAGGCCCTGGTGATAGCTACCGCCCAAGGTGTCCAATGTAGAAAATGAAAACGTCTCAGTGTTCGGGTTGTAAGCACTAGGCAGGCGTGCTGGTGGTCTCCGGTGGGTGTGGTCTCCATGACTCCTCAGGTCCCCTCATTGACTCCCATGTCTACCCACTCAAGCCCTGGGCTCTGCTGTGTGAGCAGCCCAAGCTCAGGGTTCAGGCCAAGGTTGCCCAACCCACCTCACAAGCTTGCTGCTGCTCTGACAGACTCGGCCTCCCATGCCACCAGCAACAGTTGTGTCTGTCATGCATGCCTCCTGCTGACCTCAGGATTCCCTGGCCATAGGAATACCAGAACCTTCACAGGACCCAGACCCTAGCAGCAGGCTCCCACCTCCACCTTCTCTCCTGCCAGCCAGCAGGGCTGTGTGTGACGCCAGCTCCATCCTATGCCTGGTGCTTCAGGCTCTACAGCGTTTGTACCCGCTACCATGAGGTGACCACAGACAACACGGTGAAGCCCACAGAGCAACCATGAAGGGCCCCCAAGAAGCTAAAACCCACACTCCTCAAACAGTTAGGCCCCACTGCAGGCCTGTGGCCACCTGTGCTGCGCAAAGCCTTCACCAGGGCCACTGGTGACTCAGCATTTGAAATGGGCAGGTCAGTGAGCTGAGGAGCCCCCCCCCCCCCGTACTGCTGTGGTTCCTCTGGTCCCCCCACATACGCTCCAGTGATAATCATCTTTGGTACCCTTACTAAGGACAGAGCACTGTGAGGAAATGACTCCCTGCACCCAGCTCAGCCTGACCGGCACGGTGACTTCTGGCATCTGGCCAACAGGCACCAGGCTCACTCTGAGGTGAGTCCTGTGAGCTGGCCTGGAAAGCCAAGGAGCAGCTAGCTTCTGGAGTCCCTGAGGCCGCCGGGCATTGACAGCGGCAACAGAGCCCATCTCACCAGTAGGTGGCGCTCAAGGCCTAGCAGTTGGGGCAGGGGAACAGTGACAAGGCTACCACACATAACTCCCCTGGTCCGGCCATAGTGCCAGGGACCAGCCCAAGCTCAGGACAATTGGGTGTGGCCTCCAATCCCCAACCCGGCCTCCAGGAAGGCAGTTTTGCAGAGGGGCAGGTCCCAAACAGTTTTCAGGACTTCCAAAAGCCCCACACTGAAGTGCTGGAAGTTGGCACCTCTCCAGCACCGGCAGCCTTAGCACTGTGCTTTTCTGAAGCTCCTTCAATTACACTCTCCCTCAGATTCCTCTCCCAGACTGTGGGGAAGCCCGGGGGCTCTAAGCCCACAGGAGCGTAGTCATACTCAAGTCCCCATTCCCTGTCAATGCCCACGGCAGATGTCACTTGGAGCCAGCCTACAGACTGAAAAGACCTCAAGAAATTTCACCACCAACCCCTGGAGTTGGCATCTGAAATGAGGGGTCTGTCTAGTGCCCTGCATCCATTGCTTCTCCTACTTCCCAGCTCCCTGTACCACAAACCTTGAAGACACACAGAATAGGGCCACCTCTGGCTTAAAAGCCCTTGTGCATGTCACTGAAGGACGCGTCTCACCACAGGCAAGAGGTCATGCCTCACAACTTGGTGCTCCTGTGCAGTCCACAACCTGAACAACACTACCCAAGAGCCCTGCGGTAGAGAGGAGGTCAGAGCAAGGACATCTCATTCTTTATAAAAACAGGAAGTGACTGGCATTGTGACCCCCCCCCAGGCACACCCCATCACATTCACGGACACCAAAACAAAGAGGTGACATTCTCCACAGGTGACACCAACCCCAAAGTCCTGGAAACCTGCTGGCTATCCTCCACGGGTCCTGTACAGGTTGGACTCACAAAGGCCACTGAGGGGCACTGATAAGCTGTGGGCAACAAGGGGAGCTGAGGCCTTCTTGCCTCCCAGCTGTGAGGTCCCTTGGAAATCAATCACTCTCTCTCCTTAGCAAGTCTTACCAAGGCAGCTTGGAAGAGCGAACGGAGGGATGCTGCCCCACTGTGCCAACCATCGGTCTGCCAACGTCACAGCGACTGCACAGTGGCTCCTGCTGAGCCCCCACCGAGGCTGAGTCCTTGTCTTGGCCTCCGTCTGTCCCTGAGCGGTCTGTCCCAGGCACCATCTTCACTTGCTTGGTATCTACCAGCTGCTGCCTGCACAGTATGGGCCCAGGCCAGCATCTCTGTCCTGCCACCCCGGCTGGGAGGTCACCCTGATGTCACCTGCAGAGCTTCAAGTGCGGGTGCTCGTTCAGCTTCTCCATCAGTTCCTCCTCCTTGGGCTCTTCTAGGATATCCCTGCAAGGGAGGGACAGTCACACGGAAGCTTCAGAGAGAGGCGGGCCTGGGCCTCTCAAGAGACTGCAAGCAAAGCCAGCAGGCAAGGTCTGCAAGTGCCCCGATTGAGGGGTCCCAACCAGCAGGTACTTTCAAAGAAAATCCGTGGCAGGACATGGGGACAAAGACATGTAGGTCCTGCCTCAGGAAGAGACAGATGCTAGAAACCTCTGTGTGCACTCATGATCACACTGGAGAGGGCTACAGAGGGATTCAATGTAGAGAGTGCGTGCAGCATGCACCCAGCCATGATTCTCGCCCTATACCCAAAAGAATTCAATGAAAAAGCCCAGAAGCCCAGAGAGCCCATCTCACACTAACTGGCATGGCTACAGCTGGCTGGCCACATCGCACAGCCCACACTGGTGAAAGGAAATGGCCATGGGATGATAGCCAGTCTTGCGTATAAGCGGAGGACAATCTCCATGATGTCACAAGAGGCGAAGGTGTGACTCGCTCAAGCCACCTGGCTGTGCCCCACGGCATCAGCCAGAAGCTACAAGACACTGGAGGGTAAAGGGTCCCTTCCAGGTGCTAGATCCCAAACACAGTACATGTCCCGGGCAGAAGCGGAAGTGCCCACTGTTGTACTATGAGCATCTCTTGCCAGCTCAGCAGCAGCCCACGTGACCGGGTGGAGGAGGATCCCTGCCAGAAGGCCCCCCTCTCCCTTCCACCACTGTCAGCTCCAGGCCCGCACCTGAACATGAGCTCCACGGACATGTGGTAGGTGATCTGGCGGGTCCCGATAAGGAGCTTCTCACCACCTTGGGGGTCCCATCTGTGGAGAAAGTTCTGAAGCAGGAGGGAGGAAGAGTGTGAGCACCCATGTGATACCAGCTTGGGAACCCAACCCCCACTGCCCAGTTTGCTGTCACAGTGCAGACACTGTGGGGAGCAGCTCACCCGGACATTCACACCCTTGAAGTAGCAGGATGTCCAGCTTCATCCTTAAGCCAGCCTCGGGTCCTGAGAAACCCCCAGACCCCTAGGGGGTCCTTGGCCAGCAGGGCAAGCAGCTCAGAGGTCCCCCCAGCCAGGCTCCCTTCAGCCTGTAGCCCTGGCTAGCAAGGCTAATCCACCAAAACTCTAGACACCTCAGTAGGCAGCCTCAGGCCTGGACAGGGGTATCTGGTACCTCCAGAAGCAGAGCCAGAAACAGGTTGACCCAGATGACACAGGACACCAACCACCACAGCACAAAGTACACTGTTGACCACCTGTGACAGACAAGGAGGCCAGGATGCACTGAGCGGGATCAGTCCAGAAGGACAAACAGCTACAACACACATCTACTGGGCCTCATTAGACCCTGCTGCTAATTCCACAACATATAGTGTAGTAACGTCCCATGACACCAGGACTTAGAAACAGCCAGAGCCACCAGAGGAAGGCTAGCATGAGGTGCAAGTGGGATTTGAACCTAGGCTCCTCTGCTGAGCTGGTCAAAGCTCTCCAAGCTATGAGCTAAATGAGCTACCTGACTGTTTCCCTAGAAATCCTTAGAAGCTCCAGGCAATCATATACCCCATATATTTCTACCACACTGTGACCACCAGGGCACAGAAGCCCAGAGCCCTGGCTATCTCCCAGTGTAGTATAGATGAAGGCTGAAGCCCGCCAGGACGCAGCTTGGCCAGCCTTCCAAGGTCAGGGACTGGTTCCCTTCTCAGTGCAGGCCCTGGGTCTCTGGCGCACCGTCCAGCTATGCTAGCACTAGCACAGAGACTTACGGGCCAGAGTAGCGCCAATAGGCATCCAGTAACACCTGCCAGTTGTTCAGCACCATCACGTTCCACAGCGTGATCACAGCAGCCTGTGGGGCAGCAGAGGTAGGGTCCAGAAGGGCCAAGGACAAGGCAGAGGGGCGACCCAGGGAACAGGGACCGGGGCAAGGCGGGGGAGGAGTCCCAGGGTGAGCTGGACCGGAGGCCAAGGCAGAGAGGACTTACAGCAAAGTCGTCAAAGTTGTTGGGCCAGTAGCCTAGCTGCTCGAAGCTCCCACATGGAGCTGAGCTGTTATCAGCAGCCAGGCTGGAGACACAATAGCCCTTGGTCAGCAGCTGTACAGGGCCTGCACGGCGGAGCATTTCCCCACTCCTCAGCCCAGCAGGGACTCAGGCCCCAGGGAAAGGGGCAAAGGAAGATGCCACCCCTCAGCCACATGGGGAGAGTTTATGACATGACCCAAGAGGCTCCCATCCCGGAACCCTGGACTTCAGGTTCTGAAGAGGACACACTGCCCCCAATCCCATGCCAGTGATGCCACAGGAAAGACCCTGGGGGAAGGGGGGAGCTGTGCTCGGGAGACCTGAGGCGAGACACCTACTAGAAATGTTTAAGGGTAATGCCCTCAGCAGACAGCCCCTCACCTGCTGTTTCCAGGAGGCACAATGATGCCTCGGAACAGGTCGATCCCAATTATGGCAAACACATAGTATGCCACCTAGAGAGGAATGGAGGATGAGCCGCTGTCAGTGCGGCCACAGCGACAGGCTGAAGCCAGAGGAGGCAAGGCAGGGGTACCACAGGGATGCCTATGCCCTAAAAATAGAATCAAGGAGGCCAGAAGCACAGAGCTACCTCTTCAGGGGATCTGGGTGCTACCCAGGTTCCACAGCTGTAGGCCTGCTACCACAGACGACCAGGCCCTCTGGCCCCGGCAGAGGCCCAAACACGTCTCAGCTGCTGTCTACCATACACAGCTACAAGCCCTGAAGTATGTCTACAAAAGAGCATCCCCCAAATCTCAAGCTTGGGCCCATAGGGGCTCGTGGGGCCTCTGGAAAGGCCATTTGTGATTCCCTCGCTGTTTTTCACTGTGGTACATGACCCAGGGGTCATAAGGAACCAGACAGTAACAACAAAAACCCTGTCACAGAATGGTGACAGTAGCCACAGGTCCTTTCAGGAAGGGAGGGGCCAATGAAGTTGAGCATCCTGACACTGCTCTGGATCTCCTCAGCAGAGGAGAACCAGGCCAACCACACCCCGCTCGGGCTCCACAGAACCAGCCCACCCAGGCCACCACCAGAGCCCCAGGCCTTACCACCAGGATCCCACCAAACGCCTTCAAGTTCTGGATCAGGCCCAGGATGGTGCTGGCTACCAAGGCCATTGGCTATGGGTAGGAAGAGGGTTCAGACTGACTCTTCCTGCCCCACCCTCCACACACACACACACACACACACACACACACCACACCCTCACCCTGACCAGTAGTATAGGATGGACCAGCAAGCTACTCCATAGCCACCCACACACCACAAACATCTGTACACATCTGTACCCGCCAAGTACAGAAGCCCTGCACACCCACACAAGTTCACATATACTCACACCTGCACACACACACATAGCCCCGAACGCGCCCAGCCTCCTGCGGGAGCTGAGCCACACGACCCTCTGACAGAGCCTGGCATCCACGCCCTGTGCCTACCCTCTGTCTTGCCCGACCACTGAGACCTGATTTGCACCTCTGTGACCTGGAGGCTAAAATAAATGGATGTCTGGGTTCTTGATCCAGTGACCCTACCTCAGCAGCTGAAGAATGCCAAGAGGGCTGAGGAGGGGATGTTCCCAAGGCACCCGGTGATTAGCGTCCCTGCCCCAGACCTTGGGGGAGGGGCACACACCTTCACATTCAGGACGATGCGCAAGAAGCGAAGTACGGTCAGTATGTTCACCAGCCGTGTCATGTCCCACAGGGACAGTGGGCCATGCCGCTCGGGCTTCCTAGGAAGACACAGGAGCCATGTTAGGAGGTACAGGGGAGTGGAGGGGCTAGGAGATGAGGCAGCAGGGTGAATGGGCAGCAACAGTCACTGTATGGACAGCAGGCAAGAAAGCTCCCAGCGGGTGGGAGGGAGGCTGAGCCCGACCCACACCCTGCTCACACCTAGTGCCCAAGCAGCCATAACCACAGCTGCACTCACTTCTCAGCACAGCCAAAGCCACAGCCACACCTCCCACAGCTATAGCCATGCCATGGCTCCCAGAACAGCCCCACAGCATGAAGGCAGAAAGGGTATTTACCTCCCAGGTCCCAGACCTGTCAAGCTCAGTTCCTGAAGAACTGATGGGAAGCTTGTCCTAACCCCCAGTCTATTCCCAAACTTTGACCCTGTCCCATCTGGCGACTTCTGACACCATCTCCTGACCTCATCCCCTATCCCATGATCCAGTCCTGTCCCCTCACTGTGTGGCTGTCACTCCACTCCAGCATCCCTGTGGCTTCTCTGTACCCTCATTCCTGACTAAATAGAAGCCATTCTCACCCCGAATGTCACTCCCACAATTCCCAAGATGATGGGACCAAGTCTGAGAGAGGCTTGACTTGCATCAGATCGCTGCTCTCTCATGGCTCCTGCCTGGCACAGGGGTGGGATGTCCTTGCCCATCCCTAAGCCACCCAGCAGGCACCTCAGAGGCAATCCTGCAGGCCAGTGCTGGACCCCCAGCCCTCTAAAGCCTCTCCCAAATGTGTCACTGTCTAAGACAAGGCAGCGCAGCGCTCTGAAGCGGATATAAGCAGCCCTGGGCCTGGGCTAGGCAAGTCTTGGGCCTCAGGAGTCTCTCACAGCAACCTCCTGTGTCACCCTGGCACAGGCAGCCACACCAACAAAGGCCCTGGCAGAAGCCTAGTATCCACTGGCTATGCTAAAGGTCCTGGGTCTCGCCATACAGTAGAATGGGGATTGGCGGGCTCCGTATCTGCCCTAACACCTCAAGAAGCCAGAGCCCCAGGGACACCATTTTACAAAAAGGAAACAGACACCCAGGCAGAAGGGTCGCATCAAGGCCACACGCTGGCAGGCTCCAGCAAGGGCATCTTCCCACACTCCAGCAGAGGGGCCTCATGTCCTACAGTGTCGACGATGGGGGAGAGGGGACACAGCCACGTGTTAGAACACTTTACAGGGAACCCCACCACCGCCCACCAAGCCACTGCCAAGGAGACTGCTTGAAGGAGGAATGGCATCCATTTCCGCGTGTCCCCCTACACGAGGCAGAGTCGGCCCACAGTCCAACAGCCCTACTGGTGGAGTGGGCCACGCCAGTGGCCAGGGACCCCGTGTGGTACTGGAAATCTGTCACCCAGGGGAGTGAGACAGGTCACTGCTCAGGCCGTGTCGCCAGGTTCTCTGCAATCACATACCGTCCTGAGTGCGGCAATGGGTACACGGCCAGAGTGGAAATCTCCAAAACCTGAACCACAGAGAGAGGGGGCATTGTCCAGAGGTGCCAGCCCAGGCGGCACATCCGGCAGCAGAATCCCAAGACCTAAGCCCACCACTTGGGTATGCAGTGGACTCGGAGCTCAGGCCTGGCCTCATGCACCCAGTTGTTGGGACTTACTCCAAGCAAGTGGCAATTCCCAGGGGTACCCTGGGTGGCTGAGAGCTCTGGCTCTCACTGTGAACCAGTGACACTGGAGGGCTATGCCAGGGGCTGCATTAGCTACGGGTAGCTCTGGATCCTGCTGGACCTCCCTCAGGATGAAAAGTGGGGGTCTGGCCCCTGCAGCACTCATATACAGTGGGAACCAAGTTCCTGCAGCCCGTCATGCACTTCAACCCGGGTCCCGTGAGACAGGGTAGTTCACTGTCTGATCTCTCTATACTAGACTATACGCCCAAAGGACCCGGTAGAGCTGCCAGCCAGGCTCACAGAGCCACCAGGAGAGGTGCCCCAGCCTGTGTGGACGTTACCAGCATGATGATGGTGAGGAAGCCATCAAACGCGTTGCTGCGGTTAGACAGGTAGCCCCGCAGGCCCAGTGCGAACACCTTGAGCAGCATCTCCACCAGGTAGTACAAGACAAAGACGTAGTCAAGAATCTGAAGAGACAGAAGAGCCCAGAGCCAGGCTCACTTGATCCATCCCCAGAGCTGGTCCCAGGACACCAAGGCCTCTGGCCAGGGTACCCCATGTCGCCCCACCATCACTACCACCACCTGTCTCCTCTGCTGCCCTTCCGTAACCCCACATCCTGTGCTTAGGGCATCACTGGCATGTCTGCTTCTTGTTCTGTCCTATCTGTGAGGTCCATGCAGACCCTAAGAACGCACATCTGCACCTGACCTAGGCCCCGCCCCCAGCCGACAGGCAACGAAAGGAGGTGGCCCCTTCCCAGGGGAACCTGAGCTTTTGCAGAAGTTTATCCCCAACAGGACAGAGGGCTTGGGGTGGGAGCTCATCGAGGAAGATGGCGTCTCCCAGGTAGGAAACACAAGTAAGTCTTCAAGGGGGTCATGTGGACACACATGCACACAAGCACGCACACAAGCACGCACACACGTGCACACACACACAGAGCGGAAGATCACTGCTCCGGACCCAGCCACGCTGCTACCCCTCACCACTCAGCCCCTGGTAGAGCTGACAGCTTCCCAGACCAGCAGCCCCTAGGCTCACCCCCAGGACAAAGTCATCACGTTCCCCGGGCAGCAGGTCCGAATCCATCACCAGGAACACCTGTAAGCCAGAGCGGAGGACGGCTTACCATGGCGGCCAGCCACAGTTGGGGGGCAGGGGGTTCAAGCAAGAGCAGAGGACGGCTTACCATGGTGGCCAGCCACAGTGTGGGGGTGAAGGGGGTTCAAGCCTGAGCGGAAGATGGCTTACCATGGCGGCCAGCCACAGTTGGGGGCAGGGGGTTCAAGCAAGAGCAGAGGACGGCTTACCATGGCGGCCAGCCACAGTGTGGGGGTGAAGGGGGTTCAAGCCTGAGCGGAGGACGGCTTACCATGGCGGCCAGCCACAGCTGGGGGGCAGGGGGACCCTCCCACAGTACCACAGGGTGAGCCCCCACTCACACAAATAGACAAAAGGTTGCCCAGAGTGACGAGGTTCCCCAGGTAGTCGAAGTAGCGGTGGCTGAAGAGGAACTGGGCCCCCCGCAGAAACGCGGACCGGTACTGGGGTTTCGGCGGGTGCTGTGGAGGGAACCCATACTCTCAGAGGGAAGTGACCTGCCTCTCGTTCTGGAATGACGCATTCCTGACTCACCTCCTGCCCAGCCCTCTCTAGCCTCAGAAGTAATCCCAACCACAGAAACAATTATACACGGCTAACCGCCATGGCCGTCATAGCATACAGCTAGAGTGATCTAAACGTCTACTGACCTGTATGTAAACCCTCCCCATCAGTCATTTGAAATGTATGTTGAGGGCTGGGAAGATGGCTTGGCGGTGAAGAGGACAGGTGGCTTTTCCAGAGGACCCAGATTCAAATTCCCAGTACACACACACAGTGGCTCACAACTACCTATAACTCTAGTCCCAGGTGATACCAGACCTTACGTCCTCTGCAGGCACCAGGCACATGGGAGGTACACAGGAGAAACACCCATGCATACAAAATAAAATAAACCTTGGTCTGGAAAGATGGCTCATCAGGTAAGTGTACTTGCTGTTCCTCCAAAAGGACCCATGTTCAATCCCCAGCACCCACACAGCACCCCACAGGTCCTATAACACCAGTTCCAGGGAATCTGACACCCTCTTCTGCCCTCTGCAGGTACTGTACAAATGTGGCGTAGAGACGGGCATGCAGGCTAAAAAACAATTAAGAGGCTGGAGCGATGGCTCAGCAACTACTGCTTACACGGAGTCCTCTCAGAGAGGACAGGGTCTGACAGGATGGGTCACAAGCCTTGGTAACTGGAGCTCAGAGAGCTCTGATGTCACAGACGCACACACATACACTAATTAAAAATAAATCTGAAAGAATTTTTAATTAAAAAAAGCAAATCTTTAAGACGTTCCTAGAGCTGGCCAACACAGCAGTACACCCAGGTATGCTGTGGCCAGCCAGAGTGGACAGCGGTGGGGGACAGTCTAGTCTCACAAGACCCTGCATTTCCTGAGCTCCGGCGCCTTCCTTTGACACCTCTTCCCCTTGTGTTAGGGCAGCGTGGGTTGGTGGCCCCTGCTGCCACCAGGTGTGGCAATACCACCACACTTTACCAGCGGGTTCCAACGATGAAACCAAACCAGTGACTTCTCCAGTGGCTGGCAAAGACCACACTTGAGGTGACATCTCCATGGTCAAGGCCACCAGAGGGGTGCAGGGGAGAGAGTTCATCGCCAAGAGAGATTTAAATGGAATCCCAAATTTTGCAAACTCCACTCATATCAGGTACAAGAAGATGCCTGCGGCTGCAGAGGATGCTGTCCACATGGAAAATGTCAGAAGACCATGCTGAACAGAGTGACTCCTCTGGGGAGGCAGTCACTGCTTCTCTGAGTCACCACCAACACCAGGCCACTGTGAATACAGCTCCTGTCTGTCAGCATCTAGCCACGTGGTCATCCTGGAACCCTAGAGCTGCAGCCTGACCTGCTGATGTGAGCTTGTGCACAGAGGCTGCCTGCCAGAGACCCCTGAGAGGTCTGCACACCCTGGCCTCTGCTGCAGATAGTGTGGCCCCTATAGCACCCAGTACAGTTGCTCTTGCTTGCCAATGGCCTACAGACCAGCACTGGCTCAGGAAGACCTGAGGTCTGGGCCACCTTCTCCACAGAGAGCTGAGTCCGGCTGGGGAAGGTTCCTTTCTATGTCACCCTTGCTGGGGCACTGCCCCTCAGCCCCAGAGCTCTTCCTTCTCTACAAGTCTTTCCTCACACCTGACACTTCCCTGTAGGAAGGGGGCCCTTGTTTACGCTTCCTCTTCAGTTTCCACCTGACCGGAAGTGCACTAACACCTTGGCCCAGGCATTCAGCATCTCCATCATGTCCAAACTTAGCTGAACAGAACTACACACGCCTGTGCAACTGAGAGCTCAACCAGTCAGGCTCCACGTGACAGAGGCTGTCTCCAGGGAGGGCAGCGAGGGGGTTTTCCATTCTTCTTTCACATCTACAATGAAAGACTTTTGGGAAACTGTCTGGTACTGCTTCTGTACCCACCAGCATGCACTCAGCCCCCTGCCGACAGGCAGGCAGATCATGTTCCCGTCTACACCAGGGCAGCTCTCTGAAGGGGTGGATCCAAAACTGCAGCCTGCCTGGATGTTAGCAACCTCCAAAGAGCTGAACCTCAGGAACCAAGCAAAGTCCTCACTGCACTTCGTTTTGGAGGGAAGAGTGAGGTAACACTGGGGCAAGGATCTGCAGCCCTTCCAGATTCGAACACGTCTCAAAAACCAATCTTAGGCTTCAGATCCTGGACCACCAGAAAGCGCAGGCCACAGAGCACATAAGCAGCTGAGAAAACCAAGCATGGTCATACATGCCTTTAACCTCAGCGCCCACAAGCAGTCAGTGAGTCTCTGGGAGTTTGAGGCCAGCCGAGGCTACAAAGTGAGTTCAAGGACCGCGACGGCTACCTAGGGAGACCCTGTCTCAAAGAATCCACGAAGGAGCTGGGAAGGGGGCCAGAGAAGGGATATGGCTCAAGTGCTAGGCTGCCCCCAGTCCGAGCCTGCTATACTGGGCCTCGGTTGATAGACACAGTCCATGTGTCCTTCCTCTGCAGCACCGTGGCAGGAAGCACCTCCTCGTGACTAGCGTCTGGGAGAAAGTACAAGTCAAGTTTGGCAGCCACTATGCTCCCCAGAGGTTCACAAGCACCAGCCCAGGGAGAACTTGGGCAGCCCGGCAACAAGAATGAGCAAGACCAAGGAACAGAACCCTGATGGAGACTGCTCTCTTGCCCAGGTCTGACTATACCTGGAAAAGGACTGAGCAACACCAAACCTAGCCCATGTGGTTTCTAAGAGCAGCTTCCTGAGGCGGCAGCCCTCCAACCCAGGCTGGGAGCCACCATCTGGAACTGGGCCTCCTAGGCTCTGGCCCTTCGAAGCATATCGCTGCAGCCTGCATCTGACAGCATCTGCTGCCCCCCAAGCCAGGGGAACCCTCTGATACCTCAGTGGTCACCTGGTCCAAGCAGAGGTCCCCCTGCTGGCACATCACTATCATCAGACTCCTGTGCAGCAGTAACATCCCCAAGGAGAACAGTGACAAATGCATTTCTCCAGAAGGCCTGGGAAGGCCTGAGAAAAACCTGACTTTAAGACAACCACCGGTCACGGGGAACTGAGGCCACAGAAGCTGGCAAGCCTCCTGGAACAGCTAAGAGGACGGGCAGAACATTCTCCACGGAATTCCCACAGTCCAGCCCAACCCCACCCCTTCAGAATGCGGTACATTTGCAGGCAGTACCTTTCAAGAGGTGACTGTGTGGAAGTGGGGTGCTGGCGTGGGTCTTACCCACATGGCTACGTCCTTGTAAGAAGACACACACAGAGAGGATGGCCACATGCAGGCACAGAGAAGCCACCATTGGCCAGCCACAGAGAAAGGCCTTGGGGAGGGGCTGGGCCTGTGATGTCTCCATCCCAGGCCTCCAGCTTCCAGGACATTAAATGTCAGCTGCTGTGGCTACAGGGTGTCCTAAGACAGGCTGAGTGACCAAATTACACAGCAGTGGAACTGTCAAGGCTTCAAGCAGCAGGTCACATCCACTCCCACCTCAGCCTGTCCCAGCTCAGGAGCTCATCTGGTCCCCTCAGGGCTGGCTGGCAGGAACAGCAGTCCCCTATGCCTGCCTGGGATACTTGAGCTCTGCCTATATCTCACTCTAGAAACCCACACTGGAACCTGCAGGCATTCTTGTCCTCTGGCTGGGGCTTTAGCGGAAGCCAAGATCCCCATGGGACTGCCCACAAGTGTCAAGAACGAGAGGCAAAGGCTTTGGAGAAAGCCAGCCTTAGAGCTCCCAGGGGAATGGTCAGAGGAGTTGGAGACAGAGAAACACTGAATATTTCTCTGTGTCAGGCTCACTATTTCCCCAAATAGTATATGTCTCCAGCCAACAAATTCACCCCGAATTGCCATGAGCCAAAAGATCCCTGCTCCCAACTCTAGGGACTAGAGATAGAGGGCAGGCAAATCCTGGCAGTGGTCATTAGAAATGTGGGGAAATGAAACTCCACTAGCCCTGGTGACCCCAGGCTGAGGAGGTGGCAAGGCCAGACCTCTTTACCTCTTTGATCACACCTTTGTCAACCTCATCGAAGAGTTTTTGGAACTCATCAGCCAGCATCGGGCGGCCTTCACACAAGTGCACCTTCTGCAGAAGAAAGGCCAGGTCAGCCACTGGGCGTTGGGGGAGGGATGCCTGAGCCCCTCCCGGCCGTGGGTGGTTAGCGCTGGGCTGACCTCCCACCCGACAAGAACTGGGGCAGACCCGGAAAGAGTATCGACCTGCATGATGGCCTGTTTGTGGATTCTGCGCAGCTGGGTTTTCTCAAGCACTCGCAGAAAGTCCTCGGGATTTACCCCAACTCTGTGGCAAAGAAACCCCACCCCAGTGAGCATGCCCAACGCCAGGCCCCCCCAGCCTGAGCTTGGCTATGAATCCACCCTGCTTCATGGAAAAGGAGCCTCTGTGAGCCCATCTAAGATCCCCTGTGACGCCTTCACAGAGGGACAGAGGATTGCTGCCACTGAGCAGTCAAACCCAGAACCTTGACACACCAGTGGCACAACAGAGCTGTCTGCCCTCCTTTCTTTTCCCACCTGGCAGTGTGGGTGTCTGCATTCAATACAAGTGCGCTAATAGGCAAGAGTAAACAAGATAACAGAAGCACTAAGGGCTTGCCGGTTTACACAGCTCCAAATGGAATGTCCAGACTGGCGCCAGCCAGCGGAGACTGCTCAAGAAACCCCTAATGAGCACCCAGCTCCTCTTCCCAGAAGAAAAAGACCATACTGTCCTGGGAAAGGACTGCACCCAACACTCACGCCTCAGGGGTGGCTCCAGCCGGCCCTGCCTTGGAGGCCAGGACTTCATAGGCCGCTCGGACCCCCAGCCGCCGCCGGAACAGCGAGGTCTGTAGAGATTTCTGTAAAGAGGACAGCTCTGAAGAACCAGCTCCGGGAGTTTCCACACACAACTCGATCCCTGCCCACCCTGCTCTGGGGAGAGGGCTACGGGAGAGCCGGGGGAGCTTCCAAGAGAGGCTGTAAAGCAGCCCCTCACTCCTTAGGCATCAGGGGACAGTCACGCCATAACAGGGGACTGTCCTCAAAGGAGGGATTCCAGCCAAGGCAAGGCAGGGATGGTACCAACTGTGACGCGCTATGAAGCCTCCTAATGCCTCGACCCTTTAATGCAGTTCCTCGTGTTGTGGTGACCCCCAACCATAAAATTATTTCATTGCTGCCTCATAACTAACTGTGCTACTGCTATAAATAGTAATGTCTGATATGCAAAATATCCGTTGGTCAACCCTGTAAAAGGGTCCCGACCCACAGGTTGAGAACCACTGCTCCAAGGCCTACAATTCTTCTCTGTGCATTTAGGGGGCAGATCACACACTCCAGGAGTTGCAGTTTCTGAGTAGTTTTCTCTCTCCTGGGTGGAGGGCAAAGAAGGAAACCCTGGGTAGCAATGGCAACACCTGTGCTACTGAAATGACCCGTGGCAGAGACATTGTACCTGAGCTGGTCCATAGCAGGTAGCAACCGGGTTCCCCATCCCACCAGGGTCAGTTGACCCAGGGCCCATTTTGCCTGGCCTCTGAGGTCAGCTCTGGCCCAGCCCAGACACAGGGACACAGGGTGGCTCACCATCAGGTAGCCACGGAACTGATTGTAGATGATGGCCGTCAGCAGGTTCATCAGAAACAAGCTTCCTGTGAAAGGAAAAAAACAAAACAAAAAAAAAAAAAAAAAAAAAACTGACTAGAGGCCAGTGGGACAGAGCCCGCAGCAGCCAGTGACCAAAGCGATCCCCAGGCTCAAAGGTCTCAGGCCACTTGGGCACAGTGGCCAGGAGCGCAGGATGACCAACCACAGTCAAGCTCACAGAATTCCCTTCTGCCTCACAGCAGCGGACACACATAGCCCACAGACTCCAGCATCCTTGTCCACCAATGGAGCGAGGCCAAGCATGCCTAGCCACGGATAGGAGGACAGACAGGGACACTGAGGGAAACATACCACCAGGGGGAGGGCAGAAGGGCAAGCTAGGATGAAGGTGGGGTGGGGAGCAGACTGAGGCAAAGTTACAGGGGGTGTACACACAGGTACAGGATGGGGAACTGAGGTGGAGCTATTGGGGCGGGGTAGGCTGAGATGGAGAAGGGGTCTGAGGTGTTCCGAGGTACTGTGCTGAGGAGAAGGTACAGGGCAGTGAGCTAAGGTGAAGCCACACAGGCAGCATGATGAGGTGAAGGGATAGGGTGGGGAGCAGAGACGAAGCCATAGGTGGACAAGCTGCGATGAAGGAGCAGGCTGAGGTGAGGCTATGGGGGATGGACTGAGGTGACACGATGGGGCACAGGCTGAGGTGAAATTACAGGGAGGGGACACACTGAAAGGCCGGGTTAAGGTCAAAGTCCGGGGGATGAACTGAGGTAACACTGTAAGGTGAAAGCAGGCTAAGGTCGAGGTAAGGGGAGTGTTGCAGGGAAAGTTGCAGGGTGAGGACAGATTGAGGCAAAGTTGCAGAAGCAAGCCGAGGAGAGTTTAGAAAGCTTAGAGCCACTCGTGAGCTCGGGGATCCTGTCACGCACGGGTGAGCACATGCCCAGTGCCACACAGACCCACCTGCACTTACCTATCAAGGTGAAGATTATGAAGAAGAGAGCATAGGCCCGGTTCTGGCTATACGCAGGGATCATCACTGGGACAGAGGAAGAATCCAGATTAAACACGCGGCAGCACCTGGCCCCCTTTCCATCCTGATCTCTCATCACCTGCCTTCACAGGGCAGCAGAGGACTCTCTGTTCAAACTCCAGGCTCAAACACTCACCACCTGGACTAGAGGCTCAGCCCTTCACTGATGGGACCTCCCTGTGACCACAGGCCAAGCCACCCTGCTCTCCCTACAGTGACCGGCTTGGGGTCAGGCTGCACAGCACTTCTGGGATGAAATTCCCAGGCTGCCCTCGGGGAAGGTCTCCAAGGTTGTGAGAAGACCAGAGACTCGGGATAACTGGCACTAGCCACAGTGGCCAGGCCACAGCGGAGCTCAGGACTGCGGCCTTCCCATCCTGGTGCGACCCACACTGGAGTAGCTGGAGGACCTGGCAGCACCCAACTGTAGCCAACTAAGACCAGGGAGCTCTCACTCACTCTCGATGCTCCTGAACGGCATGCACCTCAGGGCAGGCCTGGGTGGTGAGAGGGAGAATGGCTAGGCCCCAAAGAGGCCACCACAGAAACCACTGACCAGTACCACATCATCACAGACCACCATGCACTTTCAGTTTCTCTAGGGAATGAAGTGACAGATAAAGGGAACCAAGAGAGAAGGATTGGAAGGGACCAAGAATGCAAAGGAGTGAAAGGAAATGGGGGGGGGGGCTCCAAGTACTGTATTCCTGTGCTAACGAAAGGGCTTACACTCTCAGGCTAAACTCCGCACCTCAGCATCCCAACCTGCCCTCCCAGTCCAGGTTCACTGCCCCTCCCAGCCCCCACACCCCACACGTACCATCAGGGTTGTTGGAAGTAGTCAGCAGCACTAGGAGTGAGGTCAGTGCCTCTGGAAGGTTCTGGAAGTAGGCCAGCCTCTCCTTGTTTGGTGCTTCATCCTGAGAGCAGATGAGGCAGCCATCTGGACCTCTGTCCCCCAGCTGAGGTCTCAGTCTGATGCAGCTCCCACTCAGACCCACAGCCAAGACCATACACAGGGTAAGGGGTCAGCATCTGACCTGTATTTACCCATTACTGCCCATCAGGCTCTGCACTCCCCACCAGACAGGTCAGAACTCAGGGCCTGCAGGCAAGCAACCAGGCTCCAACCACAGCAGCCTATCAAGAAGCCCAGTGAAAGCCCTGAGCCAGCCCAGCTGAACACAGCAGCCTGGCAGTATAGCAGCCGCAGGAAGGACCAGCCAGCCTCCCCGAAGCCTAACTGTCAGGCGCTGTGTGCATAGTGAGGAAGAGCCAGGGGTCAGGACGGGCAAAGACTGGAAAGTGTGGCCTCAAAGAGGCGGCCACAGGGTACTGGGTATGTCTAGTGAGTGATTTGGTGTGAGACTCCTCAGAGAGGCCTCACTGCTCCAGAAGCAGAGGCCCTTGGTCACTCATGGCACTCAGAGGCCTTACCCACACAACTGTGCCTTACCATAGCAGCCAGCGGGGGTAGCCGTGCCTGGGCTCCCACAGAGGACAGGGTCCTCAAGATCACAGCAGGAAGTCACCCTCAATTACACAATCCTCATCCTGCTCATCCTGGTTCCCCACGGTAGGGCAGAAATCCAGTCTGTAGGGGGAACCTTCCAGTAGCACAGGACATGGGGCAAGGCCGAGGTATGGCCACTGCCAGCCTATACACTGCCTTCCCCGGGCTCTGAGAAAGAGCAGTGACCATAGTCACAGGGCGGCCACACTGAAATCTCAAGGCTGGGGCAGGCAGTCCAGCCCCTGTCCCTGCCGGCCAAGGACATACATACATAGACTCAAGCACTCACTAGACAGTCATGAGACACATCATGGAGACACTTAAACACTGATGTGGAAACACACTGCATAAAGACAGGATAGAGACACAGACATGGAGACACATCCAGATATGAACACAGAGACACACCCAGACACAGATAAATGCACAGACATGTATACTCACACACGGACACAGACACACCCACAGACATGTACACGGAGACCCTCTCACAGACACACAACCCATGGAACACAGTCAGGCGTACACACACGTGTCACAAACTCAGACACACACACACCACAAGTGACTGGGCGTAGAGGACACGGATGTCACAAGAAGTGACAGTGTTGGGAGACCTGTTGGACACAGGCGAGGCGGGGAACACCCACGGTCACACCCTGCACATCCTAAGACACGCACAGACAAGAGTTACATGGAGAGTCGTGCAGCCGCGACAGACACAGGCATGCAGAGACACATGCAGGCACACACAGGACCACCCCAGCACCACGGTTGGAAGGCACCGTCTTGTCTTCCCCCACCCTTGAAGCCTAGCCCCATCATGTCACCTCAGTCTCATGGAAACCAGTGTGAGCACACCAGCCATTAACAGATGCAGATATGTAGGATGGCCCAGGCTGGAGGACAGTGGCCTGCCCTGGACAGAACCCTTGCTCAATGTGAGGAGAGACACACAGCACCTAAAGCTAGACAATCAAGGCAGATGTCCCCACAGATGGACCTGTGGACACCTCCCCATGGCAACAAGATCTGTGGTCAAAGCCTCAGCTGCAGCTGGGCAGGGCGGGGGCCCGGAGTCAGAGGCCAGAACTCAGCCAAGGATTGCCGGGGCCTGCAACAAGCACCAGGAAGGGCAGCCCTGGCAGAGAAACTGAAGAGGAACCTTCAAGTCGCCCTCAGTGAAGAGCCTGTGGTAGAGGGACTTGGAGAAACTAGCACAGAGGACAGAGGCAGACAAAGCCTCGGGCAGTAGGAACACTAGCCATGCAGAAGACAGACCCTGGGCTCAAGAGGAATCATGACCCACTTCCTGGTGTGTCACCGAGTCTACTTCAGAGCAGGCAGGACTAGGGTGTGTGAGCCCCGACTACAGCCAAGGCCGTACTTACCCTCTCGCCGATGGTAAATAGCAGCATCCCGATTATGGTGAAGAGACACAGGTGGCTGGCCAGCATCAGCCCGACTCTGGGAGACAGGATGTTGTCTCAGCATGGCGCAGCACAGGCCACACAACCAAAGAGGCAGGACACCACCCTGCTCAGGCGTGGGCACAGCGTCCCCTCCTCTCCAGAGTATTTTCAGCTCTGGGATAGGGTCCTGAAGCCAGCCTACCCTGCTGGCTCCTCTATCTGTGGTGGGACACAACCGCAGGGGTATGCCAGGGACACAGAGGACAGACAGAGATCGCTTCCATCTTTTTGGGCCAGTTAGGCAGGGAGCACCCAGGTGGCCTACCAGGAAAGGGACTGGAGAGAGAGGGAAGGCATGGCTGACATTTTTACTGGCAGGACCCAAGAGACCTGGAAGGGATCTGGGGAGCTGAAGGACCTAAGAGTTACAGCGTTTCCAGGTCAGCAGAGCTCCACACAGTGTAACAGGAAGCTCAACTAACTGAACTGAACTGAAGATGCAGATGCAAACCAGGGGGAGACAGGAAATGAGGCATGTGCTGAGCTCAGCGATCAGGCATGGTAGGTGCAAATCTGTAGTGTCTGAACAGATCTGACCAGGACCCCAAACACTGCTCACTGCCCCTGCAGAATCCAGAGGGCTGCCCCAACCATACCCACGTAGGAGCAGGCCTATACCCTGGTTCCTCTGACCGAGCTTGCAGCTCCCAGCCCCAGAGCTCACCTGGCCATTTCTGGCAGTGACGACCGTAGACACTTCAGGGTCTTCTTCATCATGGTGGAATTCTGGAGCAGGAAGAAGGGGCGGAGTGCCCGGCGCACCCGCAGGGGCTGGAAGAAACCATCCACTGGACCAGGCCTGTCCACACCTTCCTTCCGGGGATCCCAGAGCCCCGAGGAGGAAGTAGTCCCTGAGAACCACTGCAGCCACCCTGGGCCTGCCAGTCACAGTGCCGACAGCTCTCAGCCTTCCTAGTATCTTGGCCTGGTGCCTCCCCACCCCCTACTCGATACCCTGGGTTCCCCTCCATTGCAGCACCCATCACACTGGAATTATCTTTCCAGCACCTGGCACAAGGGCCCACCAGTACCATGAATGACAGGCTCCCAAGGGACCCTTCTGAGGCTTGCTGGCCTTCCTAGGCTGTGTTCACAAAGAAAGACCCCAGAGCCTGGAACAGACTGGAGGGCAACAAGAACCACAGCAACTAGAAAACTACTCAGGGCTCTGGCCCAACCCCAGATGCCCTGCCTGGCTCTCATGACTGAGCGATCAGTGCCCTTGGCTCCCCAGACCGCCACACACCACCCACAGTGGCAGCCTAGGACTCCAGGGTTCTCCAGCCCTCCTGACAGTCTTAACCGTCCAGGAATGTGGACAACTGCCTCCAGTCGTACAGGGACACAACAGCTACCTATGGTCGTGCTGGTGGCTTGGGCCTAGCCATGCCACAGACTAAGGATGAGAAAAGGTGACCATGAGACCATCTCCTAGGCTGGCCATGTACCACACTGAGAACCACAACACAGATCCCACAGAAGTGGGGGAAGGTCATAACCACCAGGGCCTGGCAGACCTTACCAACCCAGCCATCACGAGGACTTCATTGGGTAGAAACCAAAGCATGCCAGGTGCCTGGTCCTCCCAACCAAGCCACCCAGCACCTGGGGAGTGCTTCAAGAGGGCCTTGCCAGATGAGGAGGTTTTGAGTGACACAGCCACCTAACCAGAGATGGACCTCATGTGACATGACAGCCTTAGGTGGAAAGGTCCCTCAGAGAGGTGGCAGGCATTCCTGCTAACTGGACTTGATTCCTGAGAGCGGAGAGTGTCATGCAAAGAGCTGGAGGACTGGGAACAATGGGTTTGGAGGACATACATGGACAAGTCCCTCCAAACAGGCAGAGTGCTTGGGGCTCAAGCCCTATAAGTGTTTAACCAGCATTTCACCTCAGCAGGCTGTGCAAATGGCCTGAGTCGCTGACCTCAGCTACACGTGACATGACCACCAGGACAGGGGCAATGACACACCACCCAGAAGCAGAGCCCATGTGCCCTTCCCCATGTGGGATCCTGATCTGCCCCTGGACAGACAGCTGTCAGTCATGCTCTGCCCTCCTGTCCATGGCATCTCTCCAAGCACCACCATCCTAGGGCTTGGAAATGACCTCAGCGTGACACCTGCTACTGCAAGTCAGAGGCACCCTCCTGCAATGAGGCGAGCTTCTCTTCTTCCCATCCCTGGCTGTCCTTAACCAAGCAGGACACACCCAAAGGGTAGAGGACAAGCCAGCTCTGCAGCCCCTCCCCTGGAGTCCCAGGTGTCATTACCCATCATCCCTCCAGGCTCCACTAAGTCCTCAGTACCACTGTTAGTCCCTCTTCAATTCCCACCAATGCACCCGCCTTCCCAGCACACCCTAACAGACCCATGAAGGCCAAACCAACCTGTTCCCTGCCTTGCTGCTCATCACCACCTCCCAGGGTTCCGGGTGCTTCTAAGGAAGCACGGCACCGTGATCAGAGCTGTCACGGCAGATGAGGTGAGGCTTGCTCCGTGCTGAGCTCACCCAGGCCCGGGTGTGAAACTCTGGGCACACTGATGCCCTGGGACATTTCTCTTATAAGGGACCTAGCCAGGAGCATCCACTGAACCTGAAGGACAGGGAGTCACAGAGACGTGGACTCTGCTTCCGGGTCCTCTCAACGACAGAACACGACAGGGGAAACCTTAGCCTTCGAGCGACAGTCCCTTTCCTGCTGTGGCAGCAGGATCCCCACAAAGCCCTCCAAGATCCAGACAGCACTGGGCAAACGGACACATGGTCACGGGGCTCAGCTGCACCTGCATGTCACCCCCACAGTGATGTCCCCGTCTCAGAGCTGACACACCACATACCTCCTCACAAGCACGGCTCAGAGAAACAGTCCAGTCCACCGCGGACACAACCAGCACCACAAAGTAGGCCAACAGCCACAGGTTCTGCTGCCACTGGGCCTGCCCCACCAGGTAGCCCTGCAAGAGATGGGAGGGGTGAGTAGGAGCCAGGCAGAGGGGATCAGTCCCCACGCAAGGATGTGGATGACAGAATAGGGTGTTCCAGAAGTCCAGTCCCCATGCACTACTGGTGGGGAGCAGGGGTCGGGAAGCATGCATTCCTGCCGAGGCCTTTAGCGACTCCCTCTGAAACCTCTCTGGTCCGGTTCCTCACTAGTGACAAGAGTCTGTCTGTCTAAGCCACCAATGCGTGCTGAGCAGGAGAGCATTCCGAAAGACAGGACAAACAGGACATACACTGGGTGAACTTGGTAGCCGGTCCCGCCCATCCTGCCCTCTGTTTTTTGTTTTTTGTGTTCTTGTTGTTATTGTTGTTGTTGTTGTTGTTGTTTTGGTTTTTGGTTTTGTTTTTTTATTTTTTTTGGTTTTTCAAGACAGGATTTCTCTGTGTATTCTTGGCTGTCCTTTGTAGACCAGGCTGGCCTCCAGCTCACATAGATCCACCTGCCTCAGCCTCCCTGAGTGCTGGGATTAAGGGTGTGCACCACTAGGCCGGCTTCCATCCTGCCCTCTTGATGTCCCACCATCTTGCCCGTCTCGAGAGGTCACAGCCTAGGGATAAAAACCTTTGATCTCCTTCACCTTGGGAATGTACAGATGCACCAGCCATTCAGACCAGTGAGTACCAAGTTCCCACCAGCTAAAACCCAGAGCTACCCATCGCATCACAGGCAAAGACAAGAGAAATGAGAAACCGCCAAGCCCACAGATACCATTCAGAGACAGACTGGCTAGCATTCAGTCATACTCCTCAGCCCTCACACTCACTTGGGGATGCAGGGCAGATGTCAGTCAGAAGCATCACCCAAGTGAGGCCACAGGAAGCTCGGGGAATCCACGGCCTAGCCCAAAGGCTGGCAAGGCTGACAGACACTCCAGGGAGCCCACAAGCTGCACCGGAAGAGTCACCTCCGTTGCCAGAACAATCTCGCCACCCAGAATCCAGTCAGACATGCAGCCCTGTGCGGGTGAGAGCCACCACCTCCACCACATCTAGCTCCTCTGCTCTTCAGGGATGTGAGGACAGTCAACAGCCCCCAGGCTTCTCCACACCAACGGAACAGTCCTGACTCAGCTTCCACTTGGGGTCGAAAGAAGAGCTGCTGCCCATGCTCCAAGGCCCAGGCCTGGATCAGCAAAACGGCTCCACAAGTAAAGGAACTTGCTTCCTGAGCCTGAAGATCCAACTTTCATTCCCAGACCCCACAGGGTAAATGGAAAGAAATGACTCCTCCAAGTTGTCCTCTGGCCTCCTTCTATGAGCGAGCACATATGCTCGTGTGCATTCGTGTACACACACACACACACACACACACACACACACACACACACAAATAGCACACACACACACACATCAGGCTTTTGTTCAAAGTGGCAAAGCTCACCAGAAACCGTGCAGTGAGAGCTCAGGGCGTCTGGACCGCACCAGGAGCTCTGTGGCAGGGCCTGTGTACAGCCCACCTCACCTTCACAGAGAGGTCAGCCAGGAAGACCAGCATGCAGAGCGCCTCGACTGTTTCGGTCAGGCCACAGGGCGGCTGCCAGGGCTGGGAGCGGTAGCGCACGTCTGCGGTTCTGGTGAATGAAGACGGGACCTCCACAAAAGCCAAGGCCAGGATCAAGAAAATGGTGAAGTCCAGCACTCTGGGAAGGAGACAGTCAGTGGGTGAGTGGACGCTGCCTGTTGGGCCAAGAAGCCAGCTGGCAGGGTGCACTGGGTTCTAGAGGGGATGGAAGGCAGAAGCTAGCATCTCTTGGCTGTGGTACCAGCAGTAGCTTTCTGGCCACAGCTGGCTCCTCCCTGGAGGAAGGACCAAAGGTGCCCAGGAGGACAGGGAGCACACTTAGCCCAAGACAGTACAGGAACGGCTCAACCCCACCAAGCATGCCTGCACAGGTAGGTGTCAGCGCAGTCTTACCGTTGGCACACCTCTGAGTAATACCAGCGGTAAAGCCACAACGAGCCAGCATCCATGCGGTGGTAGATGGAGCGGTACTGGAAACAAAGGGCATGTGAGCATGAGACAGAAGCCACTCATGGAGGAGCGGTTTCTCCACTGCTGTACACACAGGGGCTGGAGTGGGGCTCCCACAGAGCCCCACACATGTGGGTGCGGGAGGGGTCCCCTTAATGCCACATGTGTCTGTGTCCTGACTGTACCACCCATGACTCAATGAGGAGTTCCCATCTCCCCAGAGGCAGGCCCTATCCAGGCTGCTATAGGCAGCCCGTCTGTGTTAGCAAAGAGACGAAGCAGTTCCTCCCTGGGCCTCAGGGTTAGACTAGCACAAGTTGCAGACCTCGCCCAGTGGAGAGAGCTCCCACGGTACAGGCTAAGGCCATGTCTTCTGCATATCTGCTCAGCTCTCTTCTCTTCCATGTAAGGTCAACTCCACTACGTACCCACTCTAGAGATGTCTCCAGGACCTGGACCTAGCACACAGTGGCCATGACAGGCTTCAGTACATGCTAAACCAATGACACCATGATTCCAACACTAAAGAAATGGCCTCCATCAGTGGACAAGGGGAAGGCTGGTTCCCAGTACCCACCACTGGGTCTATCCTAAACAAAGGCGCCCACCCCAGGACGGTAAGGGACAAAGGTACAGGGCAGACTCCCAGTCAGCAGGACAGCCACCACATACCATTATGGCATCTTCAATGAAGACCACAGCCTGGTTTATGCAGAGCTCCTGACTGGCATCAGGGCCTGCGGGTGGAGGGAACACAGCAGGTAAGCAAACATAACAGGACGGCCTCCCCTCTACAGGATGAGCACACGGGAGAAGAAAGCCAGCTCATGCTGTCTGCAGCCAGAGGCCCGCCTCTCCGAAGTGGGTGCCTGTCCAGGCCTGAGTCCCAACCAGGTAAGAAGGCATATGGCATGAGTGGAGGACACCAGGCCCAGAGCAGAGGCAGCTCTACCCCATCGCCACCGCTGCCCAGGCCACAGCATGCACAAGCACATAGAGGCAGCAGGACCCGAGCATCATACTCAGGTCTCAGAGCCTGCCCCATCTCCTGACACAGAAAGGGCAAGTATGGTCACCCTTATCAAGTGGATGCCCTGAGGCAAATGTGGTGTGGGAGCTCATGAGCTCAAGAAAAGGGGCTGCCATCACCACTCTGCTGGCCCACGCCACCTCCACCTTCTGTTCATCCGGCATCCTCCACCGTGAGATGGGGCAACCACTATCCAGTGAACACTTCACACCAATGTGGGGGGCTACAGCTACAACCGAAGGCATCGCTCATACTCTTCAGCCAATGCTAACAACTGCGCTCTCATGCCCCTCCCCTTCCCCTCCTGTGCTGCCCCCCTCCTCAGGACCAGGCCGTTCCCAAACATAAACCCAAGCAGAGGAACTAGGGGACCCACAGCCCCAACAGTTTACATCATGCTTGGAAACAAGGTAAAAAACTCAGCTTCTCAGGAGCTGGAAAGATGGCTCAGAGGTTAAAACCACTGGCTGCTCTTCCAGAGGTCCTGAGTTCAATTCCCAGCAACCACATGGTGGCTCATAACCGTCTATAGTGAGAGATCTGGCACCCTCTTCTGGCAGGCAGGTGTACATGCAGACAGAACATTGTATACATAATAAATAAATAAATCTTTAAAAAAAAAAAAAAAAACTCAGCTTATCTGGTTTTTATAAAATCTGGCCTCGTGGGGCCCACAGGAACCATGTCCTGCTAAGAACAGAGCTGTCATAGCAAGAAGCCCTGAGGCCAGTGCACAACCACAGACCAAGCCCCAAGAGCTGCTTACACAGTATACCCTGTCTCTGAAGAGCCACCTGCTCCAGTTCTTGGAACTCATGCCTAGGGTCACAGACCAGAGGCAGTACCCCCCAGAGGATGACTCGAGATGTACCTCACTCCTGGCTCTGCTCTGGTCATGCTACAACACCTTATCAACCATGACCTCAGTTTCCCCACATAGGTGTTCATAAGGCTTATCCCAAAGACACCTTAAAGGTTCCTCAGAGAGGCTCTGAAGCATGACACAACCAAAACCCAACTGACCCAATGAGAAAGGCAGCTGAGGGCAGGCTCGGAAGCCTTTTTATGCCCTAGAAGGGGCAGACTGGGCCTGGAGCCATGAACCACAAAAAGCTGCTCTGGACTGTCAATAAGGGCTCCAGTCTACCCAGACAAGACACCATAGGTGTGGGTCATCACCCTGGGGCTTTGACACACCCAGGGTCCCTTTTCATCTAGCTTCCTGGCTGCTGGAAGAGTCTGTGTGTAAGAGTCTGGGTCCTGCTACCTGAGCTCACCCAGGTATCAGGTGCCCTCCCACTCACACCAGCATCCTTCACACCCTGCAGTAGCCAGAGAGAGCTTGTCACAACTCTAGGAAGCATGCCATGGGTTTCTAGGGGTCCCTGATGCTCAGGGTCCAAACTCCACCCCATCCTGGCACTTGGGAACTCGCTCTGCCCACCCAGTCCCTCTCCTGCTGCGTCACCACCCTACCCCAGCCATGACACACACTCTGAACTTGACCTTGACAAGGCCTGGCTCTCCAGAGCCTCTAAGCCCTCACCTAAGTTCGTCTACCAGAAAACCTTCCTCCAACGTGAGGGTCCAGAGACTCCCCCAGGGCTACTCACCCTGCTCTGAGTTCATCACTCTAGGTGATCACCCATCCATACCTATAAACCTAACCCATCAGGGCCAGGGGACTTCTGCTGAGCACACAGGGTCAGCGAGAGGCTAAGTGAGGAACAGTAACAGGAGCCCAGACACTGTGTCCCCCACGACACCCACAGACAGGTCTCCCTACCCTCTGCCCCCTGACAGCCAGGTGGAGGCTTGCTCTGCCTCACTGCAGTCTCTACACAATCATTCTAGATCCCTGCCCAGCACGCTGCCTGACCCTGGGCAACGCCCTCACCGGAACAAGACGGAAACCACTCTCTGCATCCTTGGGGGTGGGGAGGGTCAGGTGGGTGTGGTTTAGCAGGACACACTTGCAGGGATCCCTGGGATCCTTGGGGAGGCCTACAACATCAGCTGCCCTCTCTGAGAGTCTGATCACTGGGCAGCCAAACCCAGAGCCTGAAGTGGGAGTGGGAGGATGCTGGTGCGCAGACAGCCTCGTCCGGGAGAGGCAAACACAGAGAGTGTTGTCTGGGCTCCCAACAGCCCTAGCCAAAGCCAGTGTTTGGACAAAGAGCCCCCAGAGTCTCTCATGTGACACTGCCCAGCCTTTAGTTTTGCCTCAACAGAAAAGACTAAACCTGTCCCTTGTCCACCCCGCAGGGCCAGGACTTATATAGACATCATGGCCCTGCTATCCCAGACATCTCTCAGGACCCACACACCAACCTCCACAGAATCTCTCTTTGGATCCTTATGTCCACACCCCATCACCCTGTTACCACACCCTTTTACTGAGACTTGAGCTAAGCAACCTGCCAAAGTCCCACACCCAGAAACTGGCAGCCCCCAGAAAGGTCCCCAGATGCCCCAACCAAAAGCAGCTGTCCCCTGAACCATATGCCCTGGCCCTGTCAAGGGGCCTCAACGCTCAGGAGAGAGGGAGGAGGGATGGGAATGTGGTCACCTCAGCCTCTTACTCCCTCATCTCCTACTAGGGACCTCTGTGGCCTCATTATTCAAGGGAAAAGCAGGTGCTATGGGGAGTCAGGGACCACTGTGCCAACCCAGCCTGCTCCCAAATAGGAGAGGGAAGGAAGTCCAGAAGGGGAAGTTTGAATGGCCAGGCCGGCACACACAGGGCAATACTGGCAGTGACCACACCAAAAGGCAGGGCTGTGACCTTCGGTAGGTCAGAGGTCAGGAGTGTGCTCTCTTTCTCTCTCTCTCTCTCTCTGCCTCAGTTTCCTTATCTGGAAAATGAGACAAACTCTCCTCTGTGTCCGTGTGTGTGTGTGTGTGTGTGTGTGTGTGTGCGCGCGTGCGTGCGCGCACGCGCGCACGCCTCAGTTTCCTCATCTAGAAAATGAGTCAGTCTCTCTGCCTCTGTTTCCTTATCTGGAAAATGAGACACACTCTGTCTCTCCTCTGTGTCTCTGTCTCTGTCTGCCTGTCTCTGTCTCTCTCTCTGTGCCTGTTTCCTCATCTGGAAAATAAGTCAGTCTCCATCTGCCTCAGCTTCCTCATGTGGAAAATGAGACCAAGATCCTTGTGCCTCTCAGTTAGCACCCTTTAGGAGATGGCTAGAAAGCTGACTCCATGCTCCCTGGGTTCAGGAATGTCCCTGACCAAGGAAACAAAGAGCAGGAAAGAAAGGATAATGTCCCGAAGCACTTAAGGGAACAAGGAAGCAAACCACCCTGGCCTCGGGACTCCAGCTTCAGCCCCTAGCAGCCAGAACAGCGTTCCGAAGTCACTCCCAAAGATCTTCAGCCACTTACTGCCTGGGGACCATGGTGGGAGAACGCCTCTCTCTCTATGCCTGTTTCCCCTTGAGGAAGAAACTGGAGAGGCGATGCTGCAACCCCAGCCCTTGGGAGGCGGAGGCAAAGGGGATCTGGAGTTCAAAGCCAGCCAGGCTACCTGAGGCCCTATCTCAAAAAGTCAGGCGAAAATAAATAAATAAAAGTAAAAATGAAAGTGCCACCTCACTCACCAGAGTGTGCCTGGCCACCGCCTCGGTCCCGACCCAGCAGGGACTGCGCTTCGGACGCCATCCCACCTGCAACACCGGCTGGATTCGGTCCCAGCAGCTAGAGTCCCGCGTACCAGAGAAGGAGCGGCCGACAGCCAATGAGAACGAAGGGATCAAGCTGGAAGGCGGAAGCAACAAGCCCCGCCTCCAGGGGGTGGAGCTCCGCCTCTTTCCGGCTAGCGGGGGCAGAAGGTGGGAAGCTGGGCTCCTAGGAAGTTTTTTGACCAGCGCCAAACTGCTACTATATCCTTCCAGCCCTAGGAATGTCAAAGTCCAGGGGCTGGACCCAGGAATCTCTTGTGGTCTTGTTTGTTTGTTTTTAATTTCTAGGACCTTTATAACACGCCAAGCAAGCTCTCAAACCCTAGCTATACCCGGAGCCCAGAAGTGTTTAAGCAAGTATTTCGCATGGCTCTGACTCATGTGAGTATTGTGTAATAGGGCATGACCACAAAGGCCATCCCCCAACAAAAATGGAATTTGAGTTTCTCCTCTGGGAATTAAGAAATCTAGGTATGATTAAGGGTAAAATTTAAGAACGTGAAACGGGGCGTGTCGCTGCACACAGCTGGAATCCCAGTACCCCAGCAATAGAGATATGAGGATTGATGCCAGTTCCAGAACAGCCCGCTAGTTCCGGGAGAGAGACAGACACAGAAAGAGAGACAGCTATTATCTATTGCCAGTCAGTCAGTCTTGGAGGTCAAAAGTCCAAAGACAGGACTAACTCTTCCGGCTTCAGAAGGCTGAAAACCAAGTATGGCCACTCTGCTGGGATATTATTATTATTATTATTATTATTATTATTATTATTATTGTGTGTATGTCTGTGGTATGTGTGTATGTATATGTCTGTGCATGTGTGTACAAGGGCAGGCATGGTCCTACATTCCAATGTAGGTCAGAGGTCAACTCTCAGGAATCAGCTCTCTCCTTTCACTGTGGGTTTCAGGGCTTGAACTCAGGCTGTCAGGCTTGCGCGGCACGGCAAGCACCTTTCAGCACGGAACCCTGTCTTCAGCTATATTGTGGGATAGTCTTTAAGGGACTTTGAGAAAAATCCACCTTGGACTCATTCAGGAGACAGGCTGAGTTAATTTCCTTGAAGCTTGGACTGATCCATGCTCGCTTTCTGGATGTATTCCTGGGGTGGCTCCCAGCTCCTGGGGTCACCATATCCCTCCTGTGCGGGCCCCTTCTTCGCGTCTGGCAATCACAGATTGAATCCTCAAGTTTCAAATATGCCGCCGTCTCCACGCTTGACGCAAGACCTTACCCCTCTCTGCCTCCCCCCTTTGCTCATCTCTGCAGGTTTGTTTCCTGGGGAGGACAGGTAAGAAACAAATCAACCAGGAGGTAATTGTGCATGCATTTAATCGCAGCACTCAAGAGGCAGAGAAACTGTCTCAAAAAAAAACAAAAGAAAAAGAAAAAGACACATAAGTCATAAAGCTTTCCATGTCCAAGTCCACAGCAGCAGTGTGGAGCCATTCACAGTACTGAACAGGGATCAGCCCATTGTCTCAAACCACATTCATCTCAAGATACTGAAACTATCCTGTTCTCAGACTGACAACAATTTGTAGTTTAACCAAATTTATGCATCTTGCTGAGTAGCCCAGGCTGACCTTAAACTTAGCGTCTTCCTGCCTGGATCCAGGATAATCTCTGTCTCTTTAAAATTTATTTATTTATCCATTTTGATGTGTGTGTGTGTGTGTGTGTGTGTGTGTGTATGATTTCTTTAAACCATCTAATTTGAGCAAGATCACGAGTAAAAATATTCTCCAGTCCAGGCTAGTGAGGTAGTTCAGCAGGTGAAGGAGCTTGCTACCAAGCCTGATCCCAGAACCCACCTATGATATGGTAGAAGGAGATAACCAATTCCTGAGAGTTGTCTTTAACCTTTTCTCACACACACGAGGGCCCAGATGTGCACAAAGGAAATAAATCCAATACAGTTTTAGAAATCAAATTTTCTGGGGGCTGGAGAGATGTCTCGGTCGCTAAGAGCACTTGTTCTTTCAGAGGGCCTGGGCTCCAAGCACTTAGCTCTCCATTCATGACCATTTGTAAGCCCAGTTCCAAGGGATCCAACACCCCCATCTGACCTCCAAGGGAATCACACACATGGAGGCACAACATTCAGACACAGAAGATGAAGCGGAGTTTAAAGATGAAACGTTCCATCAATAGGACGGAACAGTGGCCCCAAAGCTCAGAGAGAGGAAAAAAAAGATGTCACCCACAGGCCGGGCCTGTAGCTCAGTAGTAGAGCATTTGCCCGTCATGAATAAGCCCTTGGGTTTGAAACCAGCAAAGGCCCCAATATACACATACACAGAAGACACAGCTCTGTCTCATTAGAACTCACTAGAATACAGAGATGCAAATTAGCTTTACAGAGCTTGTCAGTCAGAAGACATGAGATGATTCCGTTCTAGAAGTTTTCCCAGGGAGGGGCAGATCCCCAGCAGCCATGTCCTCATGGGGACCTGACCATTTCTATGTGTGACTCCGCTAGCCCTGCTATGTCCTTAGACACCCCGGGGCAGTGTTGGCCACATGGTTAGGCCAGGGACTGTCTACTCTCTGGATGCCCAATGGTGCCTTACAACACAAGTCAGTTCTGACACCGTTTACCCGTAGCTAGCGTAGACTCCACAAGCTAAGCCTCAGTCACAAAAAAACTGTCCCATTTCACATGCTAAGAGCAAGCCTGGGGCCTCCTGGACTTTGGTTATAAACAGAGGGTGCCCAAAATCCATTCTCAAGTTTAAAAAAAAAAAAAAAAAGCTAGAATGACTCACAGACTTGTGGAAGACATTTCTACTACTAGTTTAAGTTATTTAGCTACATGTTTGTGGCATATATGCGCACCTGAGTGCAGTGCCTGAGGAGGCCAGCAGAGGGCATCAGACCACCAGAAGAGGACATCAGATCCCCTCAGACAGGAGTTACATTTGTGAGATAGCCCATAGGGGTGCTGGAACTGAACTCCAGTCTTTTTCTTCTGCAAGAGCAGTGTTAGCGATCAGGCACCTCCACCGCCAGCTCCAGGGACTCAGCCACAGCAGGATACATCTTCACTAGGCACCGAGATGTGACACTTTCACCCTGAAGCCATAAACTGCATATCCCCCATGGGCATGTGCCAAACCCCCTACAAAAGGACCTGTAACCCTTCACACACACCCTTTCCCTTCCACCCTCAGGAAGAGACCCCCCCCCGTATCTCGCCCTTTAATAAACGTCCCACATGAGATCTGTCGCATAGTGTGATTCTATGATGACCCCCATATAGATTGTAAAAGCAGGAAGTGTCTTAACCACTGAGCTATCACTCCAACTCTTAACTGTTGAAAGGAAGAGGTGGTTAGGACCTGGGCTGGCAGGGGTCTCCGTGCTTTCTCTGAGAAGGCATCACCTTCCTGACGCTTCCAGGGTTTCCTGATCAAGCTAGAAGGTATCTGTGCCTGCTGTTCAGGATTTTTTGTAAGGTTTCATTAAATAAAGCTAATAATTGGATCTTGGCCATGATGACTGAAGCCTGAAGTCATCAGGCTAGTCCCTCCGGCGATCACAGCCTGCCCTCCAGGAGTCCCCTCATTAGCATAAAGCCTGGGATGATGGAAGGGGCTTAGTATAAATAACAAAGCCCGCTCCCTCCCTTTCATTAAACGGGAGGGGTGTTAGAAGCCAAGAACGAGATTAACAGGAGACAGATACATTCTTTCATTATGTCATGGTTCTGCACAGCTCCTCTGGGGAAGTTTTCTTCCACTCTTCTTCGGTGCTGGCCGGCTCTACAGAGCCCCTTCTGGATTGTCTGCTGAAGGCCTGCCGTCTCTTTCCAAGCGGTTCCCGATGAGGCAGCCGGCTCTTCAGAACGAGCCGCAGGACAGAGCTGTAGCTGTCCATAGCCCAATCAGAGAAGCAACAGCCATCACTCTCGCTGCTGTCCTATGCATTAGATTCAAGTCACCAGTTTCTGAGCCACATCCCGTCCACCCTTAAGGGATACAATCACTGGGGCCTGGAGTGTAAGAGATTTCATTTATCAGTCTTTTCTATCAAATACTATAAAACTTGTGTTTAAGACATGGAATTAATGGGAGGCAGAAAGCAGGTGAATTTCTGTGAGTTCAAGGCCAGCCTTGGTCTATGGAGTTCCTGGACAGCCAGGGCTGTTACACAGAGAAAATCTGTCAAACAAACAAAAAAAAAAGAGAGAGAGAGAGAGAGAGAGAATTAAAAGCTTCTTATTTTCCCCCACCCTGTGAGACTTTCATGCAAATATTTTAATCCTCCCCACCTAGTAAAAGGTTTGTTTACACAAAAGCTGACTGCTTTGTTGCGGGAATTTGCTGGTCTGGAGCAGTGACCCCTCTCCCCTTCCTTCATTTCCTGTGCACCACTTCTCAGACTAGCCAATTGAGTAAGATCATGAGGTTGGACTCTAGCCAGTGGCGAAGACAGCCGCCACCTGAGTTAGAGTAAAATCCAGATGCACTTCTCTGTGGGTTTCTCGTCCCTCTAGGTGGAGGGGCAGGCCTGCCTTGTCCAGGCACTTCCGTTGGGATGGTAGTCTTTTTTCTTTGTGACTCCAAACATAATTTCTTCATTCTTTTTTTTTCTTTTGTTTTGTTTTGTTTTGTTTTGTTTTGTTTTGTTTTGTTTTGTTTTGTTTCAAGACAGGGTTTCTCTGTGTAGCTCTAGTTGTCCTGGAACTCACTCTAAGGTCTAGGCTGGCCTCAAACTCTGAGATCCACCTGCCTCTGCTTCCCAAGTGCTGGGATCAAAGGTGTATGTCACCATGCCCAGCCTGTGAACATATTTCTAACATGGGGGTCCTTGGGAATTGTCTTAGTCTGTGTTAATAACTGAGTGAAGCTGAAGAAAGAAAAAAGGTTAGGGGTTGGGGATTCAGCTCAGTGGTAGAGTGCCTGCCTAGGAAACTTACTCCTGAATTGCTGATGAGAAAACCCAGACTGGAGGGGCTAATAAAAGATACCCTCCCAAGGCTGGATCATCGAATGTACTGGAACAGTCCCGGCCTACCTCACTGAGTCCACAGCCACAGACCCAGGAGGTGAGCGGCCCACAGCTCAACCAAAGGGCTGCCCATGGCCACAGCAAGATGCTATCTGTTGCGAGTGTGCTGGGCCAGATGGGGTGTTCAAACATCCTGAGCTGGAAGTTGGGATGCAGATGAGAAAGGAGGCCTTGCTGGAAACTCCCTTCCCTACCCCCCAACCCCAGCCATGCAAACAGAACACTGGGACCCAGTCCTCTCTCCCCAAACCCCCATAAAGCAACAAGAGCCAATGGGCACTGCACCCTGGCCCCCTGCCACACTCACTGCACACAGCTGCACTTCCCAGCGGTGCGGTTGTGGTCTGAGGCCTTGGATCCTGCAATGGAGAGGCATGACCTCTTGGTGGAGACACTGGCTTGGGCTCAGGTCCTCAGGCTCTCATCCCTCTGCTCCACCACCATCACTGCAGGAGTCGTGGCCAGCAAGTACCAGCCTTCTCCCCCAAGGGCCCTGGAGGAGGTGCCGACTGTAGCTGGAAGTCAGAAACACGCCCTCAGCCTCCCAGCACCACCTGGGATGTTATGAGAGCCTGCCCACCACCACCTCAGTGCCCCTGGGTTCTAAGGAACCCTCCAAGTGTAGAACCAAATCCTGAGCCCTCACTCCCCCGACCCCCACCAGCCCAGCTTGGCAAGTAGTCCTGGAGAAAGCTTGGGGGACCCAAGGAGACTGGACCCTGCAGGGACCACCCAAGGGGACCCAAGCATCCTCATGACCTGGCCTGACAGGCTAATGTCCAAACTGCGACTGCTCCAGATACTTCCTTCCCCGGGCACACCAGGGCCTCCTGCACCCCATGGAGCAGCCTGAGAAATAAGCCTAGACGGATTTGAACAGGTGGCTTCATGGATTTTGTTCATTCGTTCATTTGTTTACATTTGCATTTATTGAGCACCTACTGCACACCAGGAATATCCTACACACTGATGAATCATGCTTCATGCGGAACAACGACAAGTGACTTCTAGAATTGTTAGGGTCCGGAAACAACCCCAGACTCCAGTAGCATGCAAGCGACAAAGGCTGTTTATTCTGCAGAGAATTTTAGCATGCTGGGGCCACTACCTTCAAAATGGCGGTGACCCTGAGGGCAGCTCACAGGCCCCTTTTAAAGCCGGAAAGGGGAATTCCTACTGTGGCTACATGACCTCGATTGGGATTGGCTGGCGCCCATGGCTCCACATCAGACCTGGGGAGGATAAGGTTGCTTAACTACCTAAAAGCACCTAAATCCTGGCCAGAAGCAGCCAGAGGTGATCCCCCTGCCACATTTAGGGAAACTGAAACTCACAGAGTGACGGCTCAGCTGACGTGCAGCATGTATCTGGGGAACAGTGTGTAGGCTGCGCACGGAGCCCAAAGCAGGGTATTGGTGAACAGACCTATACACCCCTGACTCAAGGACTGACCCTGGCCCCTGAAGACTGACCCCCAGGAAAGCCAAACCCTTCCCAGGCCAGGCCTGGGCTGTGCTTGCTATTTGGGGCTTTTTTAGCCATCATACTTGTGATGGGAATCTGGGGAGACACCCAAATGGTTTGTTTTGCTGAGAACTAGCTGATGGGGAACGGAGAGGGCAGGAGTCTCCAGGGTGGGGGCAGGGGTGCCAAAGCTGCAGGGCAGCCCCTGGGAGATGGGGGGGATTCAGGGGCGGAGATATGGGAAGAGTAGCCATGTTAGGCTGTCTGGGAGGCTGTCGGAAGGAGAGGGTCAGCATCATCGAGTCAGACCCCTTTCCTTCACACAAGCACACACATACTTAGGAAGTCCTCACACAACAGGAACGCTAGTAGTCAGGGGCAGAGGGGAGCCAGGAATGGGCAACTGGGTAAACCCCAGAGCTGTGCGTTTCTGACTGTGCCTGGGTGATAATGGCACGGGTCAGGCATGTCAGGAGCTGTGGGGACAGAGACTCCCGAGAAAGGTCTGAGCTTGACACACCTCTCAGAGCAGCGGTTCTCAACCTGTGAGTCGGGACCCCCACATATTTGATATGTGAACTCCTATTTATATAACAGTAGCAAAATTACAGTTATGGAGTAGTATTTGGGCGGTCACCGAATGTGAGGAGCTATTTTAAAGGGTCGCAGCACATTAGGAAGGTTGAGAGCCACTGTTCTAAAGGCAGAGGTCACTGGTACTTGTCTGGGTGTGCGTTGCCCAGCTGGGGGACAAGTTGGAAGGTTACTGTCTTAGGAATAACTTTAGAGATGTCCCCATCTATGGGTGCTCTGGGGCAGGGGGGAAGGTGCTGCCAATCGGCATTGTTAGAGTCAGAACCTGGGCTGGGCTGGACAGTCCCAAGCAAGCCTGGATCATCCCCTCCCTCAATAGGCAAGATACCCAGACAGGTCACAGTGAATAAAAGGCACTTGATGTGGCTACATTGACAAGAGGAACAGAGAGCCCAGTGACCCCTGGAAGTTCATCTTTGTGGTCCTGATGTGAGGCTTGGGTTTAAAGAGAAGGCAGGAGGTGAGCATAGCTGGACTGCCCAGGTGGAGGTGTGGTCCTGTCCATCAATCACCACTGTCTTGGCCCCAGTCTCTCTTGTAAGGCTGACAAACTGTCGGACTGTGTGCAAACTCTTCCTGTCTCCCACTCTAACTGGTACTAGGCTTCAGCCATTCCCTTTCCCAGCATGAGACCCTTGGAGAAATTCCAGTTCCTTGGAGACTGTCATTCAGGAGTCTGATGCCCAAAGGATGGAGCACAAATGTCTCTTCAAGACATCTTCATTCATCTGGGTGGTGGCACACACCTTTAGTCCTAGCACTCAGAAGGCAGAGGCAGGAGGATCTGTGACCAGAGTCCAGCCTGGTCTACATAGTGAGTTCCAGGATAACCATGGCTACTTGGTAAGACCCTATCTAAACAGAACCAAACAAAAAGCAGTCACTGAATATCTTCATGCTTGCTGGGATGGTTACATCAGCTTGTCCTCCAGCAGTGGACAGCATTGTGCTCGAACAGGTACCAATCAGTGGCCTCTGCCTCTAACAGGAGTCCAGGGCAAATTTCGTTCTCCTCAATTTCCTTGTTCTCAGAGTTCCTGATATGCTCAGTGTGTGCCAACACTTCACAGGAGCAGTCAGGAATGCAGTACTCGGTCCCCTCGCACAGAAGACCCCATCTTATCTGGGGCCTAAAGAGATCCAGAGCACACGTGGATGGTGACATAAGAAACTGAGGCCCAGTCAACACTGCTGATGCCCACACCATGCCTCATTGTGTCAAGCACAGGAATGAGGTAAGGCACAGACCATGTTGAGTGGAAGAACCTAAGAATATATATATAAATTTATTTTTATATATTTTATATTAGAGAGAGAGAGAGAGTCAGGGTTTCTCTGTGCAGCCCTGGCTGTCCTGGAACTCCCTCTGTAGACCAGGCAGGCCTGAAACTCACAGAGATCTGCCTCCCAAGTACTAGGATTAAAGGCGTGTGCCACCACCACCACCGCCTTGGCAGTGAGCATCTGACACACCGGGCCATCTCCCTGGCATAATAATCTTGAGACCAGCTCTCACGTTTCTGTTGGGCCCTATGTGTGACCCATCGTGGCCATGAAAAACAAATCTGCCACAAGACCCTGGTGCCTTTCCCGACTGGGGAATACAGCTTGGTGGTACAGCACTTGTCTGGGGTGTGCAAGTCTCTGAGTTCTATCCCAGTCTAGGGTCACAATAAAATAAAAAAATAATAAAGGCAGGGGCCCAGCCAGCAGTGGCATGGCTCCTGCAGACAGGAAGAGATTTGGCTCTCCTCTGACACGATAAAGGTGTATAGAGGTGGGGAACTTGGGAAGGAGACAGACATGTGTGTTCTTGGGCTCATAGGACCAAGGTGGCCATGGCTCCATGCGGTTCCTTCCTTGATCTGAAATGAATATTTTATATCAATCTCTGCACTGGCTACTTTTCTCACTATTGAGACAAAGCTTACAGTGTGAGAGGGGCCATTCTCTCACTTGAGCCATCGTCTCAGAAGGAGAATTATCGTGCTGGAGAGATGGCTCAGTGAGTAAAATGCTTGCTGCCAAAGTACCATAGCAGGAGCTTGAGGCTGTTTTTGCTCATATCTGGATAGATCGGGATGGAGAGAGACATGTGTTGGTGCTTAGCTGGTGTGATGGCTCAAACAAGAAATGTCACCTCCTAGCCTTGGGTGTTTGGCCCCCGGTTTGTAGTGCTCTCTGGGAAGACTTAGGATGTATGGCCTTGTTGGAGGAAGTGTGTCACTTTAGGTGGGCTTTGAGAGCCATTTCTGGTTCACTCTTTCGGCAGTGTGTTTGTGTTTAAAGACGTGAACTCTCCGCTTCCTGCTCCTGCTACCATGGCTGCTGCTTGCTACCATGTCTTCCCTTCCCACCACCGTGATGGACTCTAACCTTCAGCAACTGTAAGCCCAAACAAACTCTTCTAAGTTGCCTTGGTCATGCTGTCTTATCAAAGCAACAAAAAATTAACAAATGCAATAGTGTACAGACGGACAGAAGGATGAAAGACAAATGTGTGGATAGATGGATGGGTGAGTCCATGAATACAAGGAGCAGTGGATGCATAGGTGAGTGGAAGAAAAAAAATGAATGAATACAATAAATGGGTGGATGGTTGGATGGATGGATGGATGGATGGATGGATGGATGGATGGATGGAAAGACAGAAAGATGGATGTATAAATGGATGGACAGGCGGGTGGAATGACAGACAGACAGACAAAAGAACAAGTGAAAGAATGGCCTCCCACATGGAGGACAGAAGGGAATAGAGGCTTCTGGATTGCCTGAGCTGCATTTTTCCTCACTGCAGAAGGACATGCCTCACCCTCTTAAGCCCTGGAAAGCCAGAGTGACCCAGGAGAGGGGAGCCATTGCTTCTTTATACCAGGTTCGCATTTCTGGATCTCTGGCTGTGGCTGGCCCTCACGCCCACTTATTTCATTCTAAGGACAAGAGCCTCAGCTATCTTGCCCATCCACTCGGACTCCAGTGCCTGGTACCCAGCACACACTCTGCAAACGCCCACAGTGTGAAAACAGAAGGGCCTGGGAGCAGTCCACACCTATCCTATCACCCATAAAGCAGGGTCAATCATAACCACAAAAGCACACCAAAAGACACCCAGGAACCCTGAGAAAAGGAGGGACCAATCCTGGACCCTTAGAGGGAACAGCAGAGACAGCTAAGCTCCGTCCATCTGCATGAATTTTAACCGAGGACAATTAAAAACAAATTTGGCACTGGGTGTGGTGTAATCCCAGAACCTTGCAGGACAGCAAAAATATTAGGAGTTCAAGGCTAGCCTTGACTACACAGACATTTGAGGACAGCCAGGGTTACATAAAACAGCATCTAAAAATTAACTAGTTTAATTTTTTTTCCTTTTCATTGGAAGGTGCCAGGAGATGCCTAATGACAGAATGTAGCTTTCCAAAGCTACATGGGGACAGACGTTAAGGCCAAGGATGGCTCAGTGGGTGAAGGTGTCAGCCACCAAGCCTGGCGACCTGAGTTTAGTCACTGGGATCCATAAGGCAGAAGGAAAGAGCTGCCTTCCTCACGTTGTCTTCTCAGCGCCACAGGAGTGCTGTAGCAACCACACAAGACAAACTGACAAAAATATAATAAATTTTTAGAAAGAAGAAAGCAAAACATGTCTTCCAGCCCTGGTCGGTTCACCTCAAGTCTATGCCCCAGGCCGCCATGACAAGCGAGTGAATAACCCTAATCACATCTAAGCCGAGGACGTGAACTTTTGAGGTCCAGTGAGGGTGATTCTCCCAGATATCCAAGCCCTTACTGCCACCCCAGAAGAAAACCCCAAAGTAAGGTGTGTGTTCTTTCACCAGGCTCTTCCAAGACTGGAGGCAGCCATGGGGCCCCAGCATGGGGCAAAGTTCTCTCTCTGTCACTTTTGGAACCTAGCCTCTGGGTCTTCTCCCTCAGGCCCATGCCTACAGGGAGACACAGGTGATCGTGTAGACTGCTTATCTGTCACACACACACACATCTCATGCTACAGTGGTCATCATCATACAGATGATGCTAGGACTTGGCTCTTTTGGAGGTAACTAGGTGATAAACATGGAACCCTCCTGAAGGGGATGCATGTCCTCATGAAAAGGATCTGAGCAAGCTCACAGCCCCTCGGGCCCGTGAGGACCACAAGGCGCATCTGTGATCCTGGGATGACGATGAGCCATGCCAGCCTGCAAGTACTTGTGTCGCACTGTCCGGCCTGCAGAGCTTGAAGGAAGATTCCCTGGGTGCTCTGGAATACGGATCATGACCTTCTGTGAGCCCATAGCAGCCCCAGCGGACAGGGTCAGTGGCTCCCAGGACTCTACAAACTCGGGATGAGACAGGCTCTCTCTAATAAGCACCTCTCTCGTTTGTCAAAGAAACATATTTCCATACCAAATAAGGCCGCGGACTCCACAGTCTCTGCCCACTTCACACAATTCCTTTTAAGTGTCCAAGAGCAATTATACTTGGATGGTGCTTGGGTTCGGCCTCCCAGTGTAAGCAAGTGGCCCAGCTGGGTTACAGCTGCCTGCCCTGGGGGAGGAGGCCGGTCACCATCCTCCCTTCTGCCTCTCTCTCTCTCCTCTCTCTGCCTCCAGAATCCCAGAAAATCCCTGCCCCCCCCTCCCAAGTCCCAGGAAGCCAGCTGGTCCCAAGCAGGCAACCAGCCAAGGCTCCCTGCTCTCAGGTTTGTTTGGTGCAGGGGGACGAAGAGGTGCCTCCCTGGGCAGGAGAGGCTCCAAAGCAGGTGCAGAGAGAGGTCTATTTCTGGGCTCACTGCAAGATGCCCACAAGGCGCACCTCCCCCAATCTGGGCACTTTTCCCTCCCGTAGGAGAGTGTGGCATTCCCTCAGGCTTCTTGGGTCATGAGAAAGTTGGCCCAGGGCAGAAAAAGGCCTCAGCACCCCACCCTCACGGCCAACCCTCTGCTCCCTCCATACCCACTCAGGCTTGGGCTCCATGCCCCGGCCACTAACTTTTTCCAGGACCCCCTCTGGGGGGTGGTGGAGGCTGACTCATCTTCACTGAGGAGTGCACGCACCAGGCATGAAGGCTCGCCAACTTCCCCGCTCAGCCCAATCGAGCAAAGGCTGTGATTTTCCATTTGCAACATCTGATTGTTATTAGGGCTAGAGAGAGGGGAATTCCTAGTTCCACAGGCCCCAGGAGGCCCCCAGAAAGATTCTGGGGTGGCAAGAGGGGGGGGAGTTGGTGCCATCTGGGTTGTGGGGCCTTCTCTCTGCCAGTTCTTCACCGCTCTCCACAGGGGGCCCTCACCTGCTGCTTCCTGGCCTCTCTGTGCCAGTGAGTTCAAGCAGAGGGGTAGACATTCCCCTACCACCACCCACCACCACCACCACATGCCCTGAAATGCCCGCTGGAAGCAAGCCAAAGGCACAAAGCAAGTGAACGAGCCAGAGCTCCCTCTACTGGGGCAGCCCTCTGGAGCTGCAGGATAAGGTAGATATTAACATCTGGACTCCAGCCCCAGTGCTCAGGCCAGCATGACGTCACCAGGCAGAGAGAAATGAGTTCCCAGTGGGGGGGTGGAGGGGGGAAGGATCCTGAACAGGGCATTCCTTCCCCAAGCCTCATCACTGTCCAGCTCCTCCTCCTCTTCCTCCTCCTCCTCCTTCTTCTCTTTCTCCACCTCCTGCCCTCCCCTCCCCCTTCTGCTGGGCCTGGAATTGGGTTTGGGGCGGGTTCTGTTTCCAAAGCCATCTCCAACAGGCCAGGCGGGTGAAGGCTCATCCTCCACCCTTCGCCTGAATTTTCCGAGGCTCCGGGCAGTTCTCGGCTAGCCTGCTGCGTGCGTCCGCAAGCCCGGAGTTCCAGGAGAAGATCTCTACGGAAGGAAAGTCCAGGAGCCACAGGTAGCACTCCGGCACCCAGGGACTAGGGGAGGGAGATCAGGGATGGGGCTGCAGGTTCAGGATCAGGGCTGCAGGGTGCAAGTTAGATGGGGCAAGCAAATGAGATCAGCATCCTCAAGGCAGGGAATTGGGCATGGTCGTGACAGGCAACTTACAGAGGTTCCCCCCTCTCTGACCAGGGAGCCCCAAGACCCTGGAGTGAAGCTGTCCCGATCCAGAAGTTCTGTGCTGCCCCTCCCACAGCCCTGAGTATTCCAAGTTCCCCTCTTTCGTTGCATCCCCTGACACCCGGCTGGCCTTCCCCTTAAGCCCCAAGACATCCTGCAATACCAGCTCCCACTCTGTCCTCCTGAGGGTGGGAGCTCCCCATCCTTCCTTCAACCTTATATCCAAGCCTGGTTTCTGGAAGAGTTTGAAGGGAACACCCAGTGGGCAATGGTCCAAGTACAGAGCTATGGTTCCCATTGCTCTTAGGCATGCCGCCGGCCATGAAGACAGCAGTGGGCAGCTCTTTTGGGGACCCTTGGGGATTAGCCACATGAGATTGGACAGCTGGTAGTCTCACCTTCTTCCTCTCTAGCCAGGCCTGGTGCTGTTGCTGGCTGCAGAGAGTTTGCCAGAGAGTTCTGCCAAGACTTCATTCCCCTCAGAGAAGAAACTCCTGTCAAGTCGTGATTCTGTGTTTTCTGTCCTAGGTAGAAACACAGGCTTTCTGTGTATCTGGGGACAGCAGCAGACTGGCCCCTCCCATGGCCAGTGCCCAGGCTAGCCCATAGCTAAGGAATGAGGGGAGAGGCTGGGGTAAGGTATAGTAGAAATGAAATGGCCTAGGAGCTCCCTCAGGGCCGGTCTGTCCGTCTGTCTGTCCAAGGAGGTAGACAGGTGGCCCAGCATCCTGTTTTGAGGGGCGGGAGCAAGGGTGCAGACAGGGCAGCCTTTTCCGTTGGCTTTAATGAAGTTGGTCCTGTCACCGCTCAGATCCTGGCCAGAGCTCATGCTCTCACATGCATCCTTGTACACGTCACACACGTGTCTCTAATATGGCCCATCTGGGGTCCGCTTCGCTTCTGGATCTCTCTGCATGAGTGAATCACTTTACAAATGATCCGGAGCAGGACAGGGACCAGGCGTGGAGATTGTACCAGTCACAGAGAAGAGCAGGGAGCACGCTCACCTGCACAGAGGGTGTGTGTCTAGTGGGGGTTAAGCCTGGTAGAATGAAAGGTCCCCTGAATAAGGACGTCCCTGGTGGGGAAAGCTGGGAGTAGCAGGTGTCAGGAAGAGTGGCAGGAGCGGAGGGTGCTGGGGTGCAGGTACCAAGAAGACCTGGGCTAGCCTCATTGCATAGCTACCAGATGACTCCCGGTGGGAGGGGCCACACTTCGCAGCACCAGCATTTCTGCAAGCTCCCTGCACAAACATCACTCCCACCCGGGACACCGGAGCAGGTCTCCACAGTGAGCCACTCTTAGGGTACACCAGCAGCACACAGGTAGAGGGCGGAGGATAGCCAGGGGCGGAAAGGGGCTCTGTTTACCCTGGTTAAGAGTGTGCCTCTGGGCCTAGAGGCACCATCCAACGGGAATGAAGGGTCGGGGTGTGGTTTCAGTCCCCACCGGGTTCCTTAGCCCCCCTACAGCGGACCGAGGCCTGGAGTGAAGAAGGGGGCGTGTCACTCGGGCGGACCGGACGCTCTCGGCAGCCAATGGCTGGCGCAGCTGCCAGGAGGGAGGCGGCAGTGGCCCTGCGCGTGGCAGCTGGGGAATCCGCCCTGCTCCGGGGAAGGAATTTCTGAGGAGTGGAGCAGTGCGCTGCCCACATCCCCGTTCTGGGAGAGGCTGGTCTGGCAGTCGCCCTGCCGTGTCCTGAACCACAGACCTCCCACCTGCTCTGTAGGCAGGCATAGTGCAGGCTGAGGACGGGGCTCAATTCCAGGAGACCCAGGGTGGGTCTATCAGTGAGCTGTTGCCCCTCCCTAGCTTGTCACCCAACCCACCCCTCTGTCTCCAGATTGGCTGAATGGGGCTGAGCCCTACACGCAGCCTGGAACCCAGAGCCACCACAGCAACCTCTTGGTTTGCCCCTGGGTCCTGACAGTACACAGATCTTCAAAGTTTCATTATGTGCCCTGGTTAGGAGTGTGCCTCTGGGACTCGGTACACCTTCAGAAAGGAAAGAAGGGCTGGGGATGTGTCTCAGTTGGTAGATGTTTGCCTGACAGGCACAAAGCCCTAGGTTGGAGCCCCGGTGTCACATAAACCAGGGATGGTGATTCAGCCTGTAATCCCGGCACTCAAGAGATAGAGGCAAGAGGATCAGAAATTCAAGGTCATCTTCAAGGCCAGCCTGGGTTGCATGGGACCCCGTCTTTCACAAAAAGGAAAGGATGGACAACCATCCCAGAGATAGGATGAGGAACCATGATAAAGCAAGGCCCAGCCAATGGCCTCCTCCTCCAGGATGCCCCTCTGCCAGAAAGAATCTGTCCTCTATCGCCCATTCCATTTCTAGGACCAAACAAGACCTCTATCCAAACACAAAGGAGGTTTGAGTGCCAGAGACCCTGTCATGAACATTCCAGAAAAATTCTAACCTAGGCACCTTGCATCCCAATGAGAGAGCATCTTCCTTAGGGAGTGACAGTGGGGCTCCAGGAGGAGGGAAGGGTCTGAATGTGAGCCTACAGGCAGTGGGAGCAGGAAGGGTGCAAAGTTCCTGCCTCAGAGGGAGCCCGGGTGGCTCTTTCACTGTGGTGAGAGCCACAGGCCTGAAGAGCCTAGGGGGTTGGAGCTTGTGGGCTGGAAGTGGAAAGGCTCTGAGAGGGGACAGGTTTGCTGACTCCACTCTGCCCTCTCTATAGGCTTTCTCCAGGCAGGGACACAGGCTGGTGAGCTCCCAACAGGAGCTTGGACTCCCCATTCCTGGAGATGGCCGGAAACTGCTCGTGGGAGGCTCACTCCACCAATCAGAACAAGGCAAGTGTCACCACGGGCAGGGGGCCCTTAGTCTGTGGGAGAGGGTGGTTGGGAGGGGCAGCACTCTCTCCCCCACACCCCGTAGAATGACAGCAGCCCAAGAGGCAGTGACTGGGCATGCCAGAAGTTGTCCCAAAGTCCTCAGAGAAGAGACAAGGCCCCAGGAGGGAGCAGACTCCAGAGTGGTGTTCCCCAAGGTATGGTGGGCTGCAAATAATAGCTTCTGCCCGGTGACTCACCGGTCACCCCCCCACCCCAACACCTAGTGAGGGACCCGAGACTTTTTCCAGCTTAGGGATACAAACGAGGCTCTGTCCAGCCCCAGCAGGCCAGCGCGCACAGCTGAGCTGGTTCTCATGGGACAGTTTTGCATCTGGGCCTGGTCCGCTGAGTTGACCCCAGAGGCCTGACGCAGTCCACCGGTGAAGTCTTAGAGGTGGGAAGGTAGGGAGCAGAACCCCATAAAGAACTTGTCCGGTCCTGCTAAGACTTTGATGGACCAGGGCAGGTTGAGGGGGGTGCTCCCTTTTCTGAGGAGAAGGGAAGAGAGAAAGGGAGAAGAGAGTGGGAGGGTGGGACCAGGAGGAGAGGAGGGAGGTGGCTATGATTGGGATGTAAAGTGAATTAAAAAAAAAAAAAAGAACTTGTCCTGGAAACCCAGTGTCTCCCCAAATTTAGCCAGAGCCCTTAGTTCCTGTTTGTAAATTCCTCTTGACACAGCCAATCCAGAGGTTATTTCTCTTCATTAGAGAATGTCAACACAAAGCGTATTTTTCTTGGGGCCCAGCTTTCCACCAAGGTCTTTTGGAAGATGGCAGGAAAGAGCTTGTCCCTAGAACCTTCCTACTTCCATGAGCATGAAAACAGTATGAGGCTTAGGGAGAGAGTCCTGGGTTAGATTAGTGATGTCTGCAGGGAGGAGGGAAGGGGAGCAATGTGCATAGGGCAACACTCACCACTGAGAGGGAGGGCTCCAGACAAACCTGAGAACAGAATAGCAAGTATTGGCTATTGGCTCACACAGTTGTCTTTAAATGCTGGCCCAGAAATATCAAACTATTTCATGTTACCCTCTATATATACAGCTTCTCTGGAGTTAGAGCAGAGCTCTCTAGCCACCACTCCACCCTCAGTCCTCCAGAGTCTCTGGCTCACTGTTAGGAAGGAGTGTCCTTGGTTTTGCTGCTGTGTCTCCGCTCCCAGTTCCTGACACCTGGCCCAGCTTCATGCATTTATGTGTGAGCTCAGCCCTCAGGGCCAGGCCTGGTGTTCAGTTGGACTGAGCTCCTCTGCCCTGCCCAGTTGTAAAATACTGAGCCTCTCCCTGAAGCTTAAAGAGTGACCACCACCTAAAGCCTGGGTACCCTGTGCCTTCGCATTACCCAGAACCCCAGGAGGCAGCCCTGGCCCAGAAGAAAACAACTGCTTCCCACTGCCAGTGCTCTCAAAGTCCAAGTACGGGATAGAGTCCTATTCCTACTATGGCCAAGGTTTTTTGGATTTGTACACACACACACACACACACACACTACTAGTAATTTTATTTCTTTAGGAATAAGTGTTTTCTTTCCTTCCTACCTTCCTTCCTTCCTTCCTTCCTTCCTTCCTTCTTTAGATTTATTATGTATGCAGTGTTCTGCCTGCATGTACACCTGCACACCAGAAGAGGGCACCATATATGAGCTATGAGCCACCTATAACCTGTGTGAGTGTGTGGTTGCTGGGAATTGAACTGAGGACTTTTGGAAGAGCAGCCAGTGCTCTTAACCTCTGAGCCATCTCTCCAGCCCCAGGAACAAGTATTTTCATTCTTTAAATTTGAAACATGATAAGAAAATCACAACAGACTGTGCACACATCTACAATCCTCTCCATTATCCATTATGTAGTACTGGGACGGAGCCGCAGGCTCCCACATACTGGGCAAGCACTGCCGCCAAGCTTTATCACCAGTCCTCTTTTACAAATGGTGCATGAGTGAGTGTGAGTGTGTGTGTGTGTGTGAGTGTGTGTGTGTGTGTGTGTGTGTGTGTGTGCGTGAATGCCATGGCACATGTTTAAGGAACACTCCTTTGGATAGATGAACTCCCTCCCCATTATTACTTGAAGCTAAGTTATGGACACTAACCCCTTTACCTCCAACGAGGCTGCACCTCCGAGCACGGGGTGTTCCCAGTCCTCCCCACAGTACCTCTCATGCTCAGAAAGCATCTGCTGACAGGATGCCGTAATGGACGCTGGACTCACCTTCACCTTCCTGCTACCTGGCAGGACCCTGGCTGGCCACTGCTCACTTCCAGCAGCTAATCTCTGCACAAGCCCTGGCTTTATGGGCCTTGTTTCTTTGGGTCTCCTCCAATCTGGAAAAGCCACTCAGCTTTTCCTCTCTCTCTCTTTCCCTTTCTGGGTGTGTGTGTATGTGTGGGCATGTGTGGGGGGGGTGTATATTATGTGAGTATGTGTTTATGAGCGGGTGTATGAAGTGTGTGGGTATGTGAGTGTGTGTATGTGGAGTGTGTGTGAGTATTATGAGAGTGTGTGTGTATGAGGATGTGTGTGTGGGTTTATGAGTGTGTGTGGTGTGTGGGTGTATTTGGTGTGTGTGTGAGAGTGTGTGTTGTGAATGAAAGGATGTGTATGTGAGTGTGTGGTGTGTGTGAGTCTGTGTGAACGTGTGTGTTCAAATGTGTATGGGCGCGTGTGTGTTGGTGGATGCGTACATGCGGGTGTGGAGGCCTAAGATTGACATCACGGTCTCCTAACCCCTCCCCGACACCTTATTCACCGAGCCTGGCTCTCTCAGTTAAACCAGAGCTGCTGATGTCGGCTAATCTCTCCAGTTTGCTCTGCCTTCCAAGCTACAGGAGGGCCACGTGCCCACCTGGCATTTACACCGAGAAGGGGCATCTGAACTCTGGTCCTCATGCTTGCTCAGCTCATCCACCGAGCCATCTCCTGCCTCTCTGCTTTCCGCTGCCTTGCTCTTGGACGTTTGGACCTGGCTGCTGTCCGGTCACCCTGTGGAGAGGCCATCCTGCCGGCTCTGGACTCTGAGAACCAGCCTAGCGTCAGGGAGGCTCGGGGCTCTTTCTACTCTGTCCTCTGCCCGGTCAGTCATCCCAGAGGCAGGGACCCAGAAGACCCAGCCCCCTGGGTAGTGAAATTAAACAGGTCCAGGAACAGGTGTGCTGAGGGCCAGGGGAGGGCAGGCGGCCTTACAGATGTGTCCCCTTTGCACCTCCGCAGATGTGCCCCGGCCTGAGCGAGGCTCCGGAGCTCTACGGCAGAGGTTTCCTGACCATTGAGCAGATCGCGGGGCTCCCTCCACCTGCCGTCACAAACTACATCTTCCTGCTGCTCTGCCTGTGCGGCCTGGTGGGGAACGGGCTGGTCCTCTGGTTTTTCGGCTTCTCCATCAAGAGGACGCCCTTCTCCGTCTACTTCCTGCACCTGGCCAGCGCTGACGGGATCTACCTCTTCAGCAAGGCTGTGATTGCCCTCCTGAACATGGGGGCCTTCCTGGGTTCCTTCCCCGACTACGTCCGGAGGGTGTCCCGGATCGCGGGGCTCTGCACGTTCTTCGCAGGGGTGAGCCTCCTGCCGGCCATTAGCATCGAACGATGCGTGTCCGTCATCTTTCCCGCCTGGTACTGGCGTCGGAGGCCCAAGCGCCTGTCCGCTGGGGTCTGTGCCCTGCTCTGGCTGCTGTCCTTCCTGGTCACCAGCATCCACAACTACTTCTGTATGTTCCTGGGCCGCGAAGCCTCAGTCACAGCCTGCCGCAACATGGATATCACCCTCGGCATCTTGCTGTTCTTCCTCTTCTGCCCCCTCATGGTCCTCCCCTGCCTGGCACTCATCCTGCACGTGGAGTGCCGAGCTCGCCGCCGGCAGCGCTCCGCCAAGCTCAACCACGTGGTCCTGGCCATCGTCTCTGTCTTCCTTGTGTCTTCCATCTACCTGGGGATCGACTGGTTCCTCTTCTGGGTCTTCCAGATCCCGGCCCCCTTCCCAGAGTACGTCACGGACTTGTGCATCTGCATCAACAGCAGCGCCAAGCCCATCGTGTACTTCCTGGCTGGGAGGGACAAGTCTCAGCGCCTGTGGGAACCTCTCAGGGTGGTCTTCCAGCGCGCTCTACGGGATGGTGCTGAGCCGGGGGACGCTGCCAGCAGCACACCCAACACGGTCACCATGGAGATGCAGTGCCCCGCTGGGAACGCGTCGTGAGAGGCCAGCGTCTGGGGCAAGGCTGCGCAGCAAGAGCGGCCGGTAGCTTCCAGAGACACTCTGCCTGAGGGCAGAAGCAGGGCAGCTGCCCCTGTGCCTCCGGGGAGGAGCGCTGCCTTAACCCACGGCATCTACCTCTTGCCGGGCGTGGCCAAGAGGCTGAGCAGCCACCTCTAGACAGACCCCGTGGCCTCTGCTCCCCAGCCCTTCTGCTTCTGTGACTCAGTGTACCAAAGCTGCCCTCGCCCGTGTGGTGGGGTCCCTTCTCAGCAGAAGCTCATGAGCGGAGGCGAGAAGAAGGTCACCTCGGCAGATGTGGCACATCTGGGCCCGCAGCTTCAGCTCCACCTGCAGAGAGTCATTGAGCCCTCCCAAGGCAGCATCTGAACAAACCTGAGAGAGCGGTGCTATCTGGAAGAGGAGCCCGTCCACGTGCATTGCGGCCTACAAATGAGTCCCTGTCCCTTTGATGAGTCATCCTATGACTTTAATGGGGTGGGGGTCTGGCAAGCCATGCGAGGCAGGAAGTTACCTTCTGCCACCCTGAGCTGACTGCTCTGGGCAGCTGTCTGTGCACTCAGTATCTTCCAGGCCACTGTGGTCCATTGCAACAGCTCCCTACTGAGTCCCCGTCTCCAGTGCCCATTTCAAAATGAACTCTGGTTCCATCCTGGCCCCCTGGGGGCTGTCACCACAATGCTCCCCTTCCCCAATCATCCAGCACAGTGGCCTGTGTAGCCAAAGGAAGTTTTATAAAAGATAATAAAGTATATATCAATACACATTTTTTTTTTAAATCTTGCAATGAGGCAGGCTCAATGCCCAGGGTCTTCTCTGTGTCTCCATGTCCCACAGTGAGGATAGCCAAGGGCAGCTGGAGTCCAGGATGGGTGGCCATCTGGTCCTTTCCCCTTGCTCTGGGTCTCCACCGGACATCTGGCCACACCCCTGGGCTGCCTTCTGCTCTGCCTGACTTTGTTTACGCCTCGGCTTCTGTGGCCCCTAAGGATGTGTCATCGATGGGGCTGTGTTCGTCCACGGAGAGCCATGGAGGGCAGAGGGTGAGGGAAGGAGTGAGCAGCATGCCCACCCAGGGCCAGGCAGGCTCACCACACACCCTGAGTCCACTGAGCTTTAGTCCAGGCTACACCATCCCAGAACAGGGACTGTGGCACTAGCGCTTAGGGGTAGCAGCCAACTTCCCCAAGGTTATGTTCCTGGTGGCCCATCACCCCAGCCACACTGCTCTGTTCCCTCCTGGCCATAGGCCATCTCCGCTCCTCTAAACAAGGAGAACTGTCATGGTGGGTCAGAGTCGAAGACTCTAGGAGCTTCTGATGTGCCAAGCCACTTGCCCTTCCCCTGTGCCTGGGTGAGGCTGTCTACCACTCCCTACCCCTCACCATGTCTACAGGGAGAGTCCTAGAGACACGGGGGGTGGGAGTCTGTGGCCTCCGCTCTTGCAGTAGAGCACTGAGAATGAGCACGTACCACAGCTCAGGGGAAAGACCGTGATCTCACTGTCATGTGGGTAGACGCTTTTCAGAGTCCTGGGGATGCCTGGCTGAGGGGGCCACCCAGAGTCTCCTGGCTCCCCAGAGCTCAGCCAATCCTGTTCCTCGGAAGTCTCTTCTTCAGAGAAGATGGAGAGTAAAACAGGAAGGCAGCAGATGTTGACCTCTGTCCTCCACGCACATGCACATACGTGCATACCTGAACCCCTGGGGCGGGGGGAGCTGTGGCCTATAGGGGGCCACCTGGTATAAATCAGGATTCTTAGCCCAGGTGCACCTTTACCCTTCCCCAGACCCCACACTGTGCTAATGGAGGAGCAGCAGCAGGACTAAGTGGCTGGAAACCTCAGGCCCACCACTTCCCTGCACTCTACTCTGGTGTTTAATTATTAAAGTGGGCTGCACAGGGACTGGACAACAGTGGGGCTAGCAGGTGCACGGGGGGTCTCCTGCAGCTGTCCCGAGCCATCTTCTTTCTGGGTGTTTCCCAGACTCCCCCCGAAAACTGCAGGCTTTTCTTCCCAAAAGCCAAGAGCGAAGGAGCCATTCTCCACCCCAGGACAGCAGAGAGCCAGGGCCCGGGATCGGAACTCCCATTATGGTGCTGCCTGGCTGTGGGGCTGTTACTCAGCTGGATTTCCCACCAGCTTGTGGCTGGAGTAGAGTGGAGAGAGGGATAGAGGGCCGACAGTACTCTGCGCCTTCTCTACTTCCTGCCACCCAGCAGCTCTTCGAAAATAAACAGGAAGAGGGGCACACTGTCAGACAGAGCAAAGGAAAAACAAGGACAAATTAGAAAGGTCAGGAGCGAACGCCGGGAAAGCAGATAGCCACCACCTGCTAGCCGCAGGACCTTAGTCTACCCGAGCCCAGCCCTAACGGGAGTGGGCAGCATGCATCTCAGCACAGGGAGGGGAAGAAGTGGGGATTTGTTTAGACACAGCTGCTCAGTGGGCAACGTTCTTGCTCTCAGGTCTCCAGCACCAGTGCCAAAAGCCAGGCATAGCGCGTGTGCCTGGCATCCCAGGCTGCGGCGGCAGAGACAGGAGGATCCCTGCGGCTCCAAAGCAGATCGGGCTGGGTGAGTCAGCAAACTCCAGGTTCTGTGAGAGATCTCAGAAAAAGAAGATGGAGAGTAAAACAGGAAGGCGGCAGACGTTGACCTCTGTCCTCCACGCACATGCACATACGTGCATACAAGTGTACACACATACAACACGTACACACACAGCTGGCTAGGCACACACGCCAGCACTGTCGATCAGGGTGACGACCGGAAGCGGACAGATTTGAGTAGCTGGCTGGGTGTCTCTACACAGCTGCTTGCAGCAGTTGCAGGAAGTCAGAGCTCCCGAGGCAACCCCAATGGGTCTCCTCTCCATGACCTCTGACCTTGACATCTCTCATAAGCAAAGTGTCGGGGTTGATGCCGGGAGTGGACTCGGCCGGCCATCACAGTCCGGGGAGAACCCGGCTGGATCTGGCTGGCTTGCGGTCCAGGAAGGGTGTGTTCTGCAGAGGGCGAATGGCTGTGAGCAGCCACCACTGCTCTCTCTGCCTCCCACCTCACCCAGGGATTCGGGCACTTCTGCAGCTTTGGCACGGCTTTGCCACATGCCTTCGGGGGCTCTCGGATACTTGGCTTCATTTTCATTTTCTAAGAGCTCTGTGTGGTGTGTGTGTGTGTGTGTGTGTGTGTGTGTGTGTGTTGTATTATTTGTGTGTGTACATGCGCACACATCTGTATAGAGGCCAGAGGTCATATTTTGGTGGTTTTTTTTTTACATTTATTTATTCATTTTTGTGGGTGTGTGGGTGCGTACACGTGTAGGTCAAAGGATAACTTGTGAGAGTTGATTCTCTCTCTCTCTTTCTACCACAGAGTCCCAGGAATCAAACTCAGCTAGTCATCAGGCTTGGCAGCAGGCACCTTTACACACTGAGCCACCTTCCAGCTATCCACCCATCTTTGAGACAGGGCTCCGATAGAGGGAAGGAGGGGACTGGGCTGGGGAGAGTGTAGGCTGGGGAAGGGGCCCTGTGATGGACTGGAGATGAAGACACGGAGCTAGGGAAACGCTGGCAAACTCCTGGCATCGCACCACAGAGCGCAAAAACCATTCTGCTGTAAGCCAGCAGGGAGCTGAAAGTTGGAGAACTCAGGAAGAGCTGGGCACAGTTTACAAAACCAAAACTCTCGGAAAACGGCTTGGATGAGTCAGCTTGCCAGCTCGGAGTTTCCTGGCAATTCAAGAGGAGACTCACCTACTTGGGCAGAGTGAACATCTGACCAAATCCATTCACATAGTCCCAAGCCCCTGAACAGCCACCCGGTGCTTGGTCTGCCTAGCCCAGGGTGGCCTTTGCTTGTTTTCTTCCCTGTCTGGCCTACAAACAGCCTGGGAAGGAGGCACTGAGCTGGCTGAAGAGTTTAAGGTTTATTTTGATCCTCTTCTGTGTGTGTATGCAGGGAGGGTATTGGATGTGAGTGCAGGTGTCCTAAAAACATTGATCCCCTAGAACTAGGGTTCCAGGTGGTTGTGGGCTGCTGGACATGGGTGCTGGGA
>NW_026592636.1:2824158-2838745 GCF_907164565.1 Psammomys obesus
ACACACACATAATGGATTAGCTCACACTACCAAGAAGCTCCAGGGTAGCTAGGTGCAGGTGTCCTGAGAGGCCCAGTTGCCTGCAGCCCCCATCCTGCCTCCATGGGTCCAGCAGAAAGGTAAGCGACCAGCATGAGAAAGGGTCACCACCCAAGGCCAAGAGCAGGTGTGTGACCTTCCCTTCCCACTGGGCTTTGGAGGGTGAGGAATGACCCTCCTGTGGCGAAGACTCCGAGGCTCAGTGACATTACCCGAACCTCGTAGTCACTCAACTCACAAGTGGCAAAAGAAGATGGCAGACTCATCATCCAGTGTTTCTGTCTCCTCGCCTCCAGCAAGCTGAGCCAGCTAAGTACATTAGCTGAGACTTCCTCCACATAGGTGCCTGTAATGGCCTTTCCCAGCCCACAGAGCCCCCATTATCTTTGAGGCCCCACCCCAACCCCCAGACCTGTGATGGCTCTGAGGCACTGGGAAGGGAGGGGTTACCAGGATAGTACCAGAAGGGGTAGTCTTTGGCATCATCCTCAAAAGCCCCCAGCCTCAAGGGGACCTGGGTGGAGCAGGGGAGGGTTGTTCCTGGGAGGCCCATTAGCCCTCAGCTAGGCTCCTGGGGGCCTAGGTCTCCAGAGGGCAGGCGGGCATCCTTCCTGCATTTATATCTGGGGCTCCTTCTCACACTTCTCAAAGGGAGCCAAGGTCCCCAAGGAAAGGTCTGTGAGGCTGGCGGCAGCAGCGGAGATAGGGGAGAACATCCTTGTTCAGTGGAAGAGACCCTGAGCCAGGAGAGTGCAGAGGCAGCCGAGAGGCCCAGGCCCAGCGGAGATGCTATAGACCCCTCCAGGACCAGAGCCAATAGGGATCAGCACCCTTTACAGAAAGACAGAATGACACATCCAGGAACAGGTAAGAGATTTGTTTCTCTTCACAAGCCGGGGGGAGGCGAAAGGGCACAGCAGTTCAAGGCTTGCTAGAATCCAGGGAGAGCAGAACTGCAGGGGCAGCTCAGTGGCCCAAGCAGGGTCTCCTCCCCGAGCCTGGAAAGCAGCGGTCCTCAACCTTCCTAACACTGCGACCCTTTAATAACAGCTCCTCAGTTTGTGGTGACCCCAACCACAGAGTTATTCTATTGCTACCTCAGAACTGTAATTTCCCTACTGTTATGAATCCTGATGTAAATATCTGATATGCACCTCTCCCCAAAGGGACGAAGACCCACAAGTTGAGAATGGTGTAAAATGAGGCTCAGTCTGGCGGATCAGAGATAATCGCAGACCAAGGCCAAGGGTGGGAAGAGCAAGGCACCAGGTTAAGGAAGAGATAGATCTGGAAGTCCAAGAAACTTGGTCTGACAATTTGAATTCACACAGCAGAAGGAGAGAGAACAGACTTTAGTACATTTTCTTCTGACCTTTACATAATGTCACCTAGGCACCTTCAAAGTGAGGCCATATTTGCGGTTACCTGTCCGTGTTCTAGAGATATTTCAAGTGCAAAGAGAAACAGACCATAGCACACTGGGAGCAGAGGTTCACAGAATGGGATGCTCAGGCTGTCAGTCCAGCATTCTAACTCTCCACTGACAAAGAAGAGTAGAACGCAGAACTAGCTTAGCATGCTCTAGGTTCCCCTACCCCTGAAACCCAAACACACACACACACACACACACACACACAGAGAGAGAGAGAGAGAGAGAGAGAGAAAGCAGAGAGACAGAGAGAGAGACACACAGAGAGATATCACAATGTCACAATGAAGTCTAAACAAGGCTATGAACGGAGAAAATACTATTGCTTATTTTGAGACAAGGTCTCATATAGCCCAGGCTCGACTCAGACTCTCAATGTAGCAGAGGATTACCTTGAACTTCTGACCCTCATGATTCCACCTCCTAAGTGCTAGGTTGACAGCTTGGTACAACCACACCCAGGTTTTATAAGGCTTCGATGAACTCAAGGCTTTGAGCGAACTGGGCAAGCTTGTTATCTGAGGAACTATATGCCCAGCCTCTTTTTTTTCATTTCCTCCTTTCTTCCTCTTTCTCCCTTCACTTTCCTGTCCTTCTCTTTGGTGTTTTGTTTTGTTGTTTTGTTTTATTCTTTGAGATAGGGTCTGACTATGTGACCCAGGCTTGGAACTCTATGAAGCCCATGGTAGTCTCAAACTAGCGAACCTCCTGCCTCACTCAGCCTTGCAAGTTTTAGGATTACAGGTGTGTACTACCACACCCAGTGTGGATCAAACCCAGAGCTTCCGGCACACTGGCAAATGCTCTGCCAACTGATCACCATGTCCCCAGCCCAAGAAAATGCTTTCAACATTTATTTGTTTGTTTTCTTGTTTGTTTGTTGTACCCCAGGGAAATACTTTTAAAATCAGAAACATTTTCAGGTGAGCTTCACCCATAATGCCTCAGTAATACAGTTGCCTAAAGAAGACAACGAACAAGGCCAACACTGGACATGCTAGCATGACAAGGGAAAATCTCATGGGGCCCCACCTTTAGACTAAGAACTATAGGCAACTAAGTGATGCTGAAATCAAGAAGAGCCATCTCCCCCCTGAGAGGAGCCTGCTAATGGGTTATCTGATACCAAGTAGTCAGACCCAAAATCACTCACATGCAAGCAACATTGAACAGACAAGAGAGAGAGAGAGAAACAACTAAAGGGGAGGCCAGAAAAAATTAGAAATACTCATTTTAAGCCAACAGCTAGGGAATGGAAACAATGAACAGACATCAAGGGACAGGGCTGCAGGGATCATTACCAGGTCAGAAGGCCAAATACCCCAGGGACTTGGGTGACATTTTCAAGGCACAACAGTATTCGTTTCCACCACCATGACTGTCTCCGGGAGGTGTGCTCACCCTCAGCTGAAGAGCAGGACAGCAGCTCACCTGGGTCAGGATGCATCTCACTTCTGCTGGGGAGCAGAGAGCAAGCCTCAGGTTCAAAGTTCTTAGAGGAACCCCAAAGTTAACCCAGAGGCCCCCGAAAGGCTGCAGGATCCACGGTTCAAACAGGCTCCAACAGGTACCCAGGCACACGCTGGGCACAGCCCTGGCCATGACTCAGGAAGAGAAGGCCATTAAGGGTGGTTCTGTCTGCTCTCAAGAGCCCCCTGGCCTGCTGCCAGGCTCAGTGGTGGGGGTACAGTCCCTGCTCTCCCAAGTCCCGGGTTCACCGCCAGCAGCGCAGCTACGTGGCTGCTATGACAAGCAAACGAGGCACTCCGCTTTGGACAGCATGTGCTCTCCGTAGTTGCTGTAACAGTGACCACAAACCAAATGGCTTCAGACAGAAAGTCTGCAGGCTGGGCCAGGGGAATGGCTCCAGGGTTAAAGGCGCTTGCTGCCAAGCCTGACAGCTTAAGTTCAACCCTGGAATTTACATGGTCGAAGGAGAGAAGGGACTTCAACACGCTGTCCTCTGACCGGCCACATAACTGCATTCGAGCACTAGCACGCACACGCAGGCGTACACACACACACACACACACACACACACAAAACAAATAAATTTTAAAAGTAAGTAAGTAAGTAAGTAAATAAATAAATAAATAAATAAATAAAGAAAGAAAGAAATAAATAAATAAAACAAAAAATTCTTGTTTTGGCCCAGGTCTAAATAATAGGCTCCCCTCCCCAAAGCCCCTTTCCTTCCTTGGTTCCATCTTGGCATCGCTTCCATCTTCTTTGATAAGACAGGGCTAGGAAAGGGCAGGGAAGTCCCCCCACCTCGTGTCCCGACCCCCACACTGTGGAAGAAGGGAACCATCTCCAGGAAGTCCTTTTCTGACCCCTGAGCACAGGTGCCCTCCTAGAAGAAAACTGAATGTAAGAGGAAAAAACAAAGTTTTATAAAGAGTTCTTGAAAAAAAAAAACAAAAAACCCACCAAGCAAATGAAAACTGGCAGAAAATTGTGGTCTTAAAAAATTATGATGATCTGGGCTAAGCAGGGTGATGCATGCCCTTGATCCCAGCACTCAGGAGGCAGAGACGGGCCAATTCCTGTAAGTCTGAGGCCAGTCTGCTCTACAGGGTCAATTCCAAACCTTCTAGAACTACCTAACGAGACCCTGTCTCAAAATAAAACAAACTAGTAATGGGGTTGGAGAGACAGCTCTGTGCTTAAGAGCACTTCCTGCTCTTGAAGAGGACCTGAGTTCCGGTCCCGCACCTGTGTCAGGTGCACACAGCCATTTGTAACTCCAGTTTGAGGGAATCTGGCCTCTATGGGCACCCACAGGTATGCCATACACACACTCAGGTACATACACATTAGAAAAATGAAAAATGAGTCTTTTGCAAGGCATGGTGTCGCACACTGTTAATCCCAGCGCTTGGGAGGCAGAGGCAGGTGACTGAGTTTGAGCTCTGGTCTACAGGATGACTTCCAGGACCGCCAGGACTACATGGAAAAACACTGCCTCAAAGAGAGAGAGAGAGAGAATATAGAAGAATACTGCAGTGAATTTTATCCTGACAAGTGGGAAACCAGAAGTCAAGAATCCTTTTATATTAACAAATTACATTCTAAGCAATGGTATGAAAGAGCTGAACACCTGAATAGACCCAAAACACTAGCAGTTGGATTTGGAGCTTCGTTTTGGAGCTCTGAATGTCCAGTCACACACACACAGAAATGACCAGACAGATGGTTTTGCCTTCTGCCAACCCTTCAAAGAAAGCTGATCTTACAGGATACAAACTGTCCCTGAGAGGGGAGGAACAGCCATCTCTCCAGGCCACTTCACAACTACAATGACAGCAGACAAAAGCAGCAGCAGGGGTGAAGCATCGGGGTAGGGACCAAGGTGCTTAGAATAAGAGCAGATCACTGTCGGGTGCAGTGACACACGTCTGCCTTCCCGGTGACTGGCAAGCTGGGGCAGGGGGATCAGAGGTCCTAAACCGGCCCGGGGTTTCATGATACCCTATCTCAATAAATAAATGAAAATTAAAATAAAAGAAGTACCAAGCTAGGAAAAGGAAACGAGGAGGAAAAGGAGGTGGAAGGCTGGAGAGATGGTTCAGTGCTTAAGAGCACCTGCTAACCTTGCAGAGGACCTGGGTTTGGTCCCCAGCACCCACATGGCAGCTCACAGCAGTAACTCCAGTTCCAAGGGATCTGATGCTCTCCTCTGACCTCCATGGGAATTGCATGCATGTGGTACACATACATACATGCAGGCAAAACATTCACATTCATAAAATTAAAAAAAAAAAAAACTTAATGATGACACTATACTGGGTATGATGGTATGCAGCTGTAAGCCTAGCTCTTGGAATACTGAAGCAGGTGGACGGGGAATTCAAGCTCACCCCCAGCTACATAGCCAGTCTGAGCTACATGAGATCACCCCCCAGAAAAGAGCTGAGGGGTAGTGGCGCAGTACTTTAATCCCAGAACACAGGTGGATCTCTGAGTTTGAGGCCAGCCTGGTCTACAGGGTGAGTTCCAGGACAGCCAGGGCTACACAGAGAAACCCAGTCTTGAAAAAAACTAAGAACAGAAGGAGGAGGAGGAGGAAGAAGAAAGAAGGAAGGAAAGAAGGAAGGAAGGAAGGAAGGAAGGGAGGGGGAGGGAGGGAGGGAGGGAGGGAGGGAGGGAGGAAGGAAGGAAGGAAGGAAGGAAGGAAGGAAGGAAGGAAGGAAGGAAGGAAGGAAGGAAGGAAAACTCAGAGTGGCGCCCAAAGAGGAGAGTATGAAGCAGTTCGGTGTCTGGTCCTGGGTAGATTCAGCCACAGTCGGAGCCCAGACGTATCTAAAGAAAAATTTCAGCATTTCTATGGGTCTAACAATCCACCGACAAAAAGTTTAACACAGATGTTTTTCTTCCTTAGGAAGTCCAGCCTCAAGTCTGATCATCAGCCCCACCATGAACTCTGTGACCTGGATCTACTTTTCAGTGACCTTCCTGGCCATGGCCACCTGTGTGTGGGGGATGGCAGGCAACGGCGCGGTGATTTGGCTGCTGAGCTTGCGCGTGCAGAGGTCCCCCTTCTGCGTCTATGTGCTGAACCTGGCGGTGGCAGACCTGCTCTTCCTTCTCTGCATGGCCTCCCTGCTCAGCCTGGAAACAGGACCCCTGCTCTCAAACAGCACCTCCGCCACCGTCTACGAGGTGATAAAGAGAACCAAGTACTTTGCCTATTTGGCAGGCCTGAGCCTGCTGACAGCCATCAGTGCCCAGCGCTGCATCTCGGTGCTTTTCCCCATCTGGTATAAGTGCCATCAACCCCGGCACCTGTCAGCGGCGGTATGCAGCGCGCTCTGGGCGCTGGCCCTGCTGATGAACTTCATGGCTTGTTTCTTCTGCATCCCGTTCTGGCATCCCAACCGAAACCTGTGCTTCGGGGTGGACATGGTTTTCAACAGTCTTATCCTGGGGATCTACGTGCCGATCATGATCACGTCCAGCACCATCCTCTTCATCCGCGTGCGGAAGAACACTTTGTTGCGGAGGCGGCCCCGGCGGCTGTTTGTGGTTATCCTGGCTTCCGTCGTCGTGTTCCTCACCTGTTCTCTGCCCCTGGGCATCCACTGGTTCTTACTCTATTGGGTGGGACTGCCAGAGGATGTGAGGCTCCTGTGTATCTGTGTGTCACGCTTCTCTTCGTGTTTCAGCAGCAGCGCCAACCCGCTCATCTACTTCCTTGTGGGCAGCCAGAAGCACCACCGGCTGCAGGAGTCCCTGGGTGCTGTGCTGGGGCGGGCACTTCGGGATGAACCCGAGCCAGAGGGCAGGGAGACACCATCCTCATGGACTAACGATGGGGCCTGAAGGCAGCCCAGCTAGGGCCACCTCCCAAGCCCCGCCCAGCCCTCTCCTAGAGTACCTAGCTAGCCTACAGTGCGGAGGCCTTTCAGTTTAACTCGTTGGGGTCACTTCCTCTATGCTAAGGGGCCCACTGCTATTGCTCATGTTCCTAATCTAAACTGGGAAGTGAGGCAACCTTTCTTTCTGCTTGACCTGTTCAGACACAGATCCTAGCTTTGCGCTCCTCTCCCTCCTTCCTCCCCCAATCTTGTGCAAGGCTGGCTGGGAAATGTTGGCTCCCAGTAGAGACAGCAGCTCATGAAGGTGGAAAAGGTCATTCCTGGCCACCTTAACTCCCTGAAATGGTATCTGTCCTAGTTTCATTTCTGTTGCTATGACAAATTCCCCGACAAAAAAGCAACACGGGGGAAGAAACGATTTGGCTTAAAACTGCAGATCATAGCCTATGGTTTCACAGAAGAACAGGGCAGAAATTTAAGCAGCTAGTGACATCATACACAAAGTCAGGAGCAGAAAGAGCGCAAATGCATGGGCCCAGCCCCGTTGCTTGCTCTCAGCTAGCTTTTCCTCTTGTTCTGTTCAGAATTCTCTGCCTAGGCAATGCCTAGGGAAGACCCACAGTGGGCTGGGTCTTCCTGCGTCAACCAACAATCAAGACAATCCCTCTCAGACAAGCCCATGAGCTAACTAGATTACTCCTCAGGCTCTTCCCAGGTGGTTCTAGGTCGAGTGAAGTTGATGATTAAAGCTGAACAGCACAGCACCTTGGACTTGAGGTGATACTGGTGGCGTCGTTTAGTACTCAAAGTGGAGGCTCTGATGCCCCCACAGTGCATTGTGTGACTTTTCAGGAATGACATGAAGACATTTCAGAGAAGGCACTGATGAAGACCAAGGAATGATCACATCCAATCCTGGACCGATGAACCAATTAACCCGAAGAAGTGTGGGTCAAGGGTTACTGACAGAAACGTACGTCAGTGTTACATACAGAAATTTGGGTGACCCTAAAACAGCTGCATGACTGGAAAGGCCCACCCTGATGAGGTTGACAATTTCCAGAGGTCATGTGGATGAAGTGCTCCCCTTACTTAACCTTCCACCCCCCTCATACCAGCACCTCCCTACACCAAGACAACTGAGGTGGGGTGACATGCATCAAAAAGAGGAGCGGGAGGGAGGGAGAGGAGTCTCAGACCCTTAGCACCCTCCTTTCATAAGGGAACTCCCACAGGCTTCCTCCGGAATGTCCCTGGTGGGAACTCACAGCTCTTGGTTATGGTGGTAATGGCTGTGATCAATACTCAGAGAACAGAACTCCCCAAGCCAACCAGCTGGGTCACTCCTGACCCACATCTCTCTGCCCTCATCCCCCCCCCCTTGCCCTCACCCCCTGGCCCACCCTTGGGCTCTGACTTGGCCTGTGGGGTTCTCTTGTACCCTGTGCCCCCTGACAGGTCTGCTGGGCGTTCCCCTAAGATGTCTGCACCAGGGGACCTTGTAGCAGGAGAGGACAGAAACATGGCAGCCAGAGGCTGGGAAGGGCAGAGAGGGACAAGGCAGAAAGAGGTTGCTGAACAGGCAGGCAAAGCTCTCAGGAGGCGGGCACAGCACGGAGCCAAGCCAACAGCCGTGCAGGCCAGCTTCAGACCAGTCCCTGGAGGGTCTGGAAGGCTTCTGTACAAGCCAGTGTGCCATATTTGAGGTGACAGACGTGCTGCTCATCCCACTGTATATACATATATCAAAATGGCACCTTGGACCCCACAAACCTGTATTATTCTTATGTGTTAAATAATAACAAAAGGCAACAAAAAGACAAAGGAGGAGGAGGAGGAGGAGATCTGACTCTTGTCTCTGAATCCTGAACTTTGCTTTTGACAGTATGCAGTAAGAAGACCTGAATCACCTGCCCACCAACTGAAGGACATTTCAGTGGCTGCATCAGCCAGTTATCGGCCTAGGAACCCTCTCTGGAATCTCACTGGGTTGCTTAGCACATGGGGTTTTTTTTTTTAAGTTTTCCCCCCAAAATTAAGAAAGAGCTCCCCCATGGGAATCAGATCAAGGGCTATACATATGCTATGCTCTAACAGTGAGTGATAGCTTCTTCAGGTGGCTTCTTTTTTAAAAGATTATTTATTCTTAATCCAGGAATGGTAGAGTCAGGCAGATCCCTGAGTTTGAGGCCAGCCTGGTCTACAGAGTAAGTTTCAGGACAGCCAGGGCTCTATAGAGAGACCCAGACTCAATCCTTCTCCACATCAAATAAAGTTTTATTTTTACTTTATGTGCATGGTGGTCTGCCTGCAGGCTTTTCTGTGTTCCACAGATGTGCCGAAAGCCTGTGGAGGCCAGGAGCTGTCAAATTCCCTGGAACTGGAGGTACAAGTGGTTGTGAGCCCATGAGGGATTAGCATTTGTTTTATTTTTTATTTTGAGACAGAGCCTTGCTATGTAGCCCGAGCTAGACTTGAACTCACTATGTAGGCCAGGTTGGCCTTAAACCTGTATCCTCCTGTGTCAGCCTCCTGAGTGCTGGGTTTACACTAGCCTACACCCAGAGCCTTTTTGCTTTTTGAGATGGGTTCTGCATCACTTATTCAGAGAGGCCTTGAGCTGTGAGAAACTCATAGACTCAGAGTGGATAACAGCAGGCAGGTTTATTTCATGACTTTACAAAGCCAGACATCAGCACAGAATTGCCTGGCTGTGAACTGAGTTGTGTCTGTCCCTCCATTGCCTAGGTATTGGCTTGTCTCAGCAAAACCATGGTTGAACGTATGTCTATGTTCTAAACCTTATTTATGTATTTATTTTAAAGCTTATTAAACACAGAACCTCATTACAGCTATATTCAGGTCGCTAAGCAGGTGTGGCTGTTAGTAATTTTCTACTCTAGTTTGGGTGACAGTGGCTAGATTAGCAGAGGTTCAGTGGGGTTAGCAGGGTACCAGAAAGGGCCCCCGTATACAATCCTCCTTTCTCAGCCTCCAGAGTCCCTGGAATTAGCAGCTTCCCTGCACGTGTTCTTGATCTAGGTCCAATAGTGGCTTGAGTGGTTCCCATCACACTGCCAGGGAAGCGGCCAGAGGCACAGGGGCCTGGCCACAAAGTACTGGGAGTAAGATGGGAGCTCCAGTCAGCCCAGACCTCTCAGAAACCCCCAGCACGGAGCACTACATGTAGATGCTACAAAGGGACCAGAGCAGCTGAGCAGCGGGCAGGAGATGAGGCTCTCTGTGCTGCAGGCTTCCCAAGGGGTTAGGTGCTGTCCAAGCCTGAGGTTAGAGAGAGAAAGCATGGAGAAGCAGGTGCTCACCTGATGATCCCCCTTTAGGGTCAAGATGGAAAGATGGGAAACATCCTGGGAACACAAGACAGAAATGGGTCCCCTCCCCCAGGAATCTGGTTAAAGCCCCTCACCTGCAAAGAAGTGGAGGATTCAGAAAAACTGCCTAGGCCTTCCTCTCCCAGCTTCTAATCTCCCAGAATACCCACAGGCAGAGAGGGGTGTGAGAAGTATGTAGCCTTTCGGACTTTGCCTTTATAAGCACCTGACTAACGGAATTTCGTGGCCATACTCTGGAAATCCTGGGTATGTCCATTGTCCTGGCCAGTGCTTAATAAAGCTTGCTTCAGATTTGGCTCAAAGATTGTGGTAGTAGTCTTATTCTCACCTGGTGGAATCAACACTGTGTGTGTGTGTGTGTGTTTTAAATGTAGAATATTTTTGTTTTAAGACCCTGTGCAACCCTAAGGGCCCCTAGATTCACCTTATCTGATTGAACTCATCCAAGACATCCCTAGAGCCACCTCCCAGTCACCTTTATCAGGAAAGTGGGAGAGTGGGGGAGGGGTTCTTAGCAACCCACTGAGGGTATGCGTGGCCAAGGCTAGGCCATCACAGCTGTTCTGCCCTGAGTAGCTTAGACCACATTTGAGTAGTCTTATCTTTTTCGACTCTCTTTAGAAGCCCACAACCATGCCTCGGCTGTATTTCATTTTCTCCCAAATGCCTCTCTTTCTCCTAACTATCCTGTTTAAGCCTATATTAAAATATTTGGGCTGGGCACGGGGCAGAGGCAGGTGGATCTCTGTGAGTTCGAGGCCAGCCTGGTCTATAAAGTGAGTCCAGACAGTCAAGGCTACACAGAGAAACCCTGCCAAATATATGTGATATAGATAGATAGATGGATAGATAGATAGATAGATAGATAGATAGATAGATAGATAGATAGATAGATCCTGTCATCTATGTATATTTGGGGCTCTGAAATGGCTCGGTAAAGTTCTTGCAAGCACAAAGACTTGATTTCAGATCCCCAGAACCCCTGTAAAAAGCTGGGCACAGTGGTAACTTTCCTGTGACCCCAACTCTGGCTGGGAGGGGCAGGACAGGGCAGGGACAATCAATCCCTCAAGAGCATTAGGTAGCTCCAAATGAGGTTCAGGTTCAATAAACCCTACCTAAAAAGAAAAAAAAAAGTGAGGTGGAGCCCAATGAAAGAAAGACACCAATGTCTACCTTCATACTCATGACCACATTCACACATTCACACCAACAAGTACATCACATACACACACAAAAGCCACAAACGGTTATAACTCCGGCTCCAGGGGATCCAGGGCTCTTCTGTGGCTTCAGAAAGTACTCACCCCCCCCCATACACACACACAGTGTTGTCCTACCAGGTGAGAACAAGACCACTACCACAATTTTTGAGCTGGATCTGAAGCAAGCTTTATTAAACACTGACCAGGACAATGGACACACCCAGGATCCCCAGAGAATGGCCACGAATCACATCAGCCGGGTGCTTATAGAGGCAAAGTCCACATGCTTGCCGCCTTCATCCTGTAGGGGGCGAGTACGCACGCTGATGTCCTTCCTAGGAACCTCCCACCTACCTGTGATCACGCGCATCCTGTGCGGTTGGGGCAACCAACCCTGTTTACAGACGTGAAAACCCATGGTTTGTTATTTCACATGTACAGTGAGCGCCCAGCGCTCCAGGAAGTTACCTGTCTTTGGGCAAGTGGGGCTTACAGCTTAGAGGCATTCCTGTCTCATAGGTCTCTTAAGGACAGACATTTAAACTTAAAACATAACTTTAGGCTTCGCAACACACACACACACACACACACACACACACACACACACATAAAAAGTAAAACGGGAGTTGGAGGGATCGCTCAGAGGTTACCTGCACTGGCTGCTCTCACAGAGAATCCAGGCTCTCGTCCCAGCACCCACAAGACACCTCACGATCGTCTGTTACTCTAGGTCCAGGGAGTCTGATGCCCTCTTTTGACCTCTGAGGGCACTGCTCACACATCGTGCCCATAAAGACATGCAGGTACACGTACATACACATAAAACAACAACAACAAATTAAAACATAATAGTAATAAAATACAAGATTTGATCAACATGCTTTTAAGTGCGAATTTTAAGTCAGTTTTCATGTCAGAAAATAATTGAGACTATTGACCTGTGGGAAGGTTACCAATGTGCACAGCCTAAAATGCTAAAAAAAACAAAAAACAAACAAACAAACAAACAAAAACAACTATCCCAGAGCTGGGTGGTGGTTGCTCAGGCAGGTGGATGTCGGAGTTAGAGGCCAGCATGGTCTACAGAGTGAGTTCCAAGAGAGCCAAGGCTAGAGAAATCCTGTCTCAAAAACAAAACAAAAAACTCCAAACCCATCACAGTTTCCTGTGTTCTGAGTTCTTCACAGCATCTATTGCTGTAACTGAGCCCCAGACCTTATTAGACCCTGAGACCTTAGTGTAAATGACATAGCACACTTCCATGGCGGAAGTACCATTCGGGCCATAAAACTCAGCATGTGAACAGCACCACCTGCCAAAACTAAAACAAAGACTTATCCATCAAAGTCCACAGTTCTGGGAAAATCTCTTAAGGTACTAACCTTGCTTTTTGGCTTCTGCAGGTCTCCTCCTGTCTAACTGCTCTTGTTAACAGTATGTCAAACCAGGACATGGTTTTTGTGCTTAAAAAGCTCGTCCACGGGATTCCAAATACCCAGTGAAGTTGCCAGCCAGCTAATAAAGTCTTTCTTTTAGCTTAAACCCATGTCAGAGCTGAATTCTCCGGTGGATACTCCACTTCATCTCTGTCCATGACCTTCAGCCTGCCCTGATCTCATCTTGGGTCCTATCTCATCATCAGGGCTGGAGCTGATTTCAGGTGTGTGACTTCACTCTCTCCTAGGCAGGTCTCCCCTCGAAATGGAGAAGCTCGGGTCACACGAAATGTGCGAGCCGAAGGGTCCCCATTTCAATTCCAGCTGGTCAGCAAGACCCATAGGTCAGCCAGGACAGATGAGGAGGGAGGGACGGTCCTGCAGGCTGGTGCTGCTGCTCCCAGCAGCCAAGGGTGCCTGGAGTCAACAGACTGACATCCCAAAGCCCAATGCATTGTTTGTATATCTGGGCTAAAACCCCAAAGGGATCGTCTATGCCAAAGCTAGGAATGTCCCCCCAAAGGCTAGTTTAGGGGAAGGAAAAAGGGGGGGAATCCCTCACAATACACTTCTGTAGTTTGCTAAATTAGAGCATTTATTGGGCTGAGAGGGTGACTCAGTGGTCGGGAACTTGCCTAGCATGTGTGGGCTCTGTGTTCGATGCCAGCACCACAGAGAGGAGAGACAGAACCCTTGAGTTTACAACTTACAACTCCCTAGGTCTGTTGCTCATTTAGCAAACATCCCTGAGCACTCTCAGTGAATGCCCGCCCTTGGGAGAGAAGATTAAGAAAGTTCAGAGGGGACAGGGCAGATGACAGCCCCCAGCAGGCAGAGCCTATGTACCCACCCACAGGCTTCTGCCCACAGGAACCCTTCCCTCCCCCTCCCCATCTCACCCACTCTAAAGAGTTCCTGCCCTCTGAGGGGACTATCTGCAGGGACTAGTTCCCTCCCACTGGGCCCTGAGGTCATCCTAATTCCCTGTGTGCTTCAGCCTGACAGTGGTCAGAGAGGAAAGAGGCCCCAGACAGAGGGGAACAGGAGCTGCAGGCTCCATCGCTAAGTGTTTGAGGGAACAGGGTGTGGGAGGAAGTCAGGGCGCTCATCCAGTCTGCACCCCAGCCCCAATCCCTGTGCTCACACATGTTCCAGAGGCTCTGCAGGCAGCTTAGCGTGAGTCTCCAGCTCACCCAGGCCAGGGCTCCCATGGCGAGCTCTGGGCCAAAGATAGATGGAAGGGCTCAAAGATGACGTTAGGAAAAAGGAATGAGCTTGGCACGGCTATCTCTCCCTCCCTCTCTGCACAGTCACAAAGAAGACCCAGAGACTCTGTCTGCCAGGGACATGGGCCATACCCAACACAGGACTCCAGGATGGTCTCAGATACCCTCTGTGAGCACACGAGTGTGTTGGAAATGTGTGCATGAGAAAAAAAGGCTGAACTGAGTGGCCTAGGGCATCCCTACAGCTGGCAGCCAGCCTCCTCTTTTCCCCATCGCTTCCTTCCTCCCCCCTCCTTTTTGAGACAGGGGCTCACTATATCTGGAACTCACTATATCTGAGGAGAACCTTGAAGTCCTAATCCTCCTGCCTTTATCTTCCAAATGCTGGGATTACAGGCATGCACCACCAAGCCTAATTGTGTGTAATGTTGAGCACAGAACCAGGGCTTCATACCTGCTGGATAAATACCCTACCAACTGAGCCAGGCCCTTCCCTCCCTCCCCCCCCCCCCCCCTCCCTCCCTCCCTCCCATTGTCACAGGGAGCACCCCAGACCCGGCCTCGCTCTTCTCCTCATCTCC
>NW_026592636.1:2838845-2862064 GCF_907164565.1 Psammomys obesus
CCCTCCCTCCCTCCCTCTTCTTGTTTCCCCTCTCCCTTTCTCCCTTTTCAAAAGTGTCTTTCTTTGTTACCCAGGCTGACTTTCAAATTGTGGGTCCAGCAATCCTCCTGCCTCAGCTTTCCAAGCCATCTAGGAGTATAGATATGTGTCACTACACCCTGCTTACTCAGTTCCCCACCTTTTAAAAACTATTTATTCATCTTCGTGTGCATGTGTGTCTCTGTGTGTACTGTGCATGCGTGGTGCCCTCAGAGGCCAGAAGAGGGTGGTGGAGCCCCTGGAACTGGAGCTTTGAGTGTCAGAAGCCACCCAGTGTGAGTGATAGGAGCCACACTCAGGTCCCCTGCAAAAACAGGAAGTCCTCTTAACCACTGAGCCATCTCTTCAATCCCAAGTCCCCTTTCTAAGCACCACTACATCCTTGGTGCCCTGCAAAGCAAACACAGTCCTTCCTCCAGGGCAGGCCTCAGGACTCCTCCCCAATGCCTTCTTTCTTCTCAACTATATTGCACGTTCAAGGCCAGCATGGGCTACTTGAGACTGTCTCAAAAAAAAAAAATTATTATTGCCAAGGTCTTGACAAAGGTTAACTGTCTAAGGCCAGGTCTATGTGGATTAGGGTGACCTCTAATTGAAAGTGGCTGGTTTGGTGTTTGGCAGGTGTGCACAGGGACAGACACAGAGAGGAGAGCAACGTTGAGCCGTGACAGAGGCAGAGACCACTGGTGCGCTTAGGAGGCCAAGCTGCCAGAAGCAGGAAGGATCACTGTCCCATGAAGTGAAGGGAGGGGAGCATAGTGCTTAGGTACTGAAACCTCCAAACACGGCTTCAGGCTCAGATGGATCCGGGCGACCAGAGCAAGTCGTCAGAAGCTGTTCCTGTCCCATGGCTGGGCTCCTCTGTGGCCTTGACTCTCAGGCAGAGTTCTGTCTCTGCTGGAATAACAGATTTCCACTTCTCAGATTCCATTCTACCAGCTCAGGGGCCCCCAGAGGAGGGTGGGTCCTTTTCTTCCCTGTTTCCCATGAATCTCTTGGGTCTGACAGCTGCTGGATGACCTGAATGAGAGTCCACTTGGACCAAACAGATACACTTTCCCCGAGCTAACCAGAGAGTCCTGGGGCCAGGATCTGCTGACAGCGAGCCCCAGGCATATTGCACGGAGCCAGCTGTGGGGTCAGCTCCCCCATCCCCGTCCCTACACTGAGAAACACCTGGGTTCCTCTGCTAAGAAGAAGCCATGGATCTTGGCAGGCTGGGCCTGAGGTGTGGCTAGCCGCCAGCTCCCTTCAAAGCCAGTCTCCTGTGGGAATCTGCATTCCATCAGCTCCTGAGTCAAAGCCAAGGCCTAGAGGAGTTGGGGTCCTTATGTGAGCCCGCAGAATGCTCCTCCCACTGCCTTAGCTCCGCTGCTGGCCTGTGGTATGCTGGGGTGAGGCACTGTGGGAGCTGAGCAGAACTAGCTCTCCTGAGCAACCTAAGAAATATGACGAGCCTATGCACTCACCAACCGCAGCACCAGCGATGTGGAAACCTGGGAGAGGCAGGAGAAGCCGGAGGCCACACCAAGCAACCGGCCACCAAGGCCAGCTGGGACTAAAGCCAGCTGTTTACTCAGGGTGGGGCGACAGGATGATGGTTGTCACCCTCATTCTATAGGAGGCCTGAGGCCCAGCCCACCACACTGAGCTGTGGGGTTCCTGGCTGCGGTCACTCCTGGAACCTGCTATTTCTGCATTTACTGAGCGGATGGTGTGTTCTGTTAAGGATTCATTTGTATGTCCCCACTAGGTAGGGCTCCTTTGATTGCCCACCATTCCAAGGTTCTAGCCTAGGGGACGCATGGTACCTGGTTTCTTGGGCAGGCGCTGTGCCCTCTGCTGTTGCTGGAACTGCTGGATGCCAGGGGGACCCATGGCTCTCCGTTGGTTTGGGTTACTTGTCCCTCAGTCCCTTGCACTGCTGACACCAGCAGAGGGGGCCTCTTCCCACCCCTGGAGGGTACCTCTCATCCCAGTGTCACTTTGGAAGGCTGGGTTTGTCCTTGGGGGACCTTCCCAAGGCCCCCAGAACCAAGACTCCATCCTGACCAAGTATGTTTCCCCAGCTCACATAAGGAAGCCCTGCCCTGCCCAGTACCTCATGTGACTGAGTTTGGAATGAGGATAGGGCGGCCACATTACTCTGGCCTCAGGGACTCTACTGTGCAACCACTGGGGTCTTCTAGGAGAAGGATATAAACTGCAGGCAAATAAAAGAACATCCATGAAAGGATGAGAGAGGAGCCCACCAGCGAGCCAAAGAGAGAGGCCTCGGGAGCAGCAGGGCCTGGGTACCTGAGGACTAATCCACCTGTCTAAGCTGCCCTGTGTTAAAAAGGAAACCATTCTTGGGCTGGCGTGGTAGCGTAGTGGGCAGAACATCTGCCATGTAAGCACAAGGACCAAAGTTCAAATCCCCAATACCCACATACAGCTCTGGGCATGGTGGTGCATACTAAAATATCAGCACTGGGGAGACAGACAGGAGGGCCACTTACATGTATCAGCAGGCTCCAGGCTCCACGAGGGTCCCTGTCTCCATAAAAGGTACACAGTGACTAAGGAAGACCCCCCAGCATTGACCTCTGGCCTCCACAGGTACATGCACACATACACTGTTTGAGCCACACATGGTGGTGTGTGTCTGTGCCTCAGGAAACTGAGGCAGAAGGATGGCAAGCTCCAGGCCAGCCTGGGCTACATAGCCAACTGCTCTCTCAAACACACATACATAAACAAAGACAGAAGGAAGAAAAATCAAAAGAGCAAAATATTACATGTCTTTGTTTGCTTTATTAAAACAAACAAACAAACAAACAACAGATGGAAAGCCTTGGAAAGTGCCCCGAACTGTTTTTAGGTAGGTTTTATCTGCTTGAAATGTCACTCTTCGTGAGCACAAATGCAGGAGGCAGGACTCCCTCCGCCTGGGGGCTTTCTGAGGTGGCTGTGTATCTTGGAAGACACAGAAAGGCACAAGGCCAGCTCCCCCGGCCAGCACGGGTGGGGGGCCGAGAACATTCCATCAGAGTCAGTCATGAGGCTTGTGGCAGGAGGGGTCCTCTTGGCAGGGACCCCACAATCTGTGTTGCTTTAACTCAATACTGTGAGGCTCCATGCTGGGTGTTCCGTGAAGGCGCCATACAACCAGTCACACCCACACCTGTGAGCTCGGTCACCTGTGAGGTGTGAAGGAAACAGCGGAGTCCAAGATCTGGGCTGGACAAGCAGTGGCTGGGACCCCCTCGGTGTATGAGGGAGTGTCCTTGGGACCTGCTATCAAGCCGGTGGGACACACCCCCTGCCCGGGCACTGCTCTTTGTCCTGGGCTCAGCAGTGTCCCCAAAGCTTTGTCTAGGACCAGTGTATGGGATCTCTTTGGGGAAAGGGTCTTGGCTGATGGTGGTGGTTAGTTCTGTGTGTTGGCCTGGCTGGGCTCTGGCAGCCTGTGAGCCATCACCGTGGGTATGTCTGGGAGCAAGGTAAACTCCAGACTCCAGGGCAGATCTGTCCTCCTTGGTGGGTGGGTGTGGGGACGCTCTGCAGAAGAGAAAGGCAGAGGAAGGGTACACTCCCCATCTCTTTCTGGAGCCGGAGCTGGGAGAGCTAGCATCTGCTTCCTCCTCTCAGCAGCAGAGTCGCTGGTCCTCAGGCCTCTGGACTCGGTCCCCACCGCTCCGGGATCTTAGTGGTACTGGGAGAGCAGCCAAGACGGGGCAGTGTGGGGGACAGATGGCCTGCACAGAGGACAACAGGGACTGGCAGGGCCTGCGCAGGCGGTGGACAGGCTTCGCTGGCTACTTCTCTTACCTTGCACGGCAGTAGAGCAGGGCAGGATGGGATCTGTGCTTCCCAGAGGAACAGCAGAGTGTGGGGTGGCCAGAAGAGGAGTCTCCCAGATCACGCATTCCACCAGGACCAGCCACAGCTCTGCCAGCTCCACCCACCAGGAGGCCTGCGGACCAGGATCAGGGCAGCTAGTCACTGGCCCCTGGGAGATATACCAGAACCCACTAGACACCTGACAGCATGCACAGGTCATGCATACAGCAGGCATTTAATGTGTGCTTCACTGTGTGAACATGATACTTTCCTGTGCCGAGCCTGAGTGCTGCCCATTTGCACGCCAGCTGTAAATTCATCTCATGCCTCCTTTGAGGCCCTTCTTGTCCCTTCTGTAAGGCCTTGCCTGCAGCCTGAATGGTATCCCTCACCCATCTTCTACCATCTGCTCCCTCCTACCCACTGTGCCTCAGGACCTTTGCACCTGCTGCTCTACATCCCAGCATGCTCCTCTGGTGTGAACAGCTCTCTCCCTCCCTTTCTATAAGTCACAGTCACAAATTTCCTTTTCAGTGAGCATTCTTTCACCACCGTCTGAAATAGTGCAACACACATACATACCACACACACACACAAGAATACATGCATTCACACACGAATGCCTGCACACATATGTGCACAGGCACACACATTCCCTGCCCCTCCCACCTGCCTCACTGACCCCGTGCACCTATCACTATCCAATGTTTTCCCTGTGTTCACATTCACAGGACAGGGACCACATCTGAGTTAGTCACTGCCTTGCCCAGGCCTAGGACAATGCCTGGTAGAGAAGGGCTCAGGCCGGGTCTGGGGTGCTCCCTTCTCAGGCAGGACCCAGGTAGGGAGGGAGGGCAGAAAGAACATCGAGAGGTGGGACACATTGTTTCCAAGATGGCTCTCCTCTAGTACTACAACCTAAGGACCGGCCGGATCACCCAGGTTCCCATCGGTATGTGCTTCTGCTGCGGCGTGTCAGGGCAGGTAGTGAGGCCTGTGGGTGCTGTGCTGGCCTCCGCTCCCCACCTGTCATTCATCTTCAGTACCCTAGACCTGCAGGTCAAACTGGAGAGGAAGGCCTGGTTCCTCAACTTTGCCCCGATTGAAAAGACCACACCATCAAAAACAAAAAACAAAAAACAAAAAAAAGACAAAAACACATCTGCCGTGGGCCAGGCAGCACTCAGGAGCAGAGGCAGGCAGATCACTGTAAGATGGAGGCAAGCCTGGTCTACATAAGGAGCCAGTCAGAGCTACATAGTGACATCCTGTCTCAAAAACAAACAGAAAAAGGGAACATGGCTCTTCAACTTTGAGATTTTGTTCCTTTGTTGGTTGGCCGTATCACTCCATGACCAAGGCAACTCATAAAAAAGAAGCATTTGGGGGCTTGCTCATAGTCTCAGGGGGCTAGCCCATTTCCATATGTGATGATGGCTTGAATGAGAACGGCCCCCGTAGGCTCATATGTTTTAATGCTTGGTACCCAGTCAGTGGAACTGTTTGGGAAGGATTAGGAGGCGTGGCCTTGTTGGAGGAAGTGTGTCACTGGGAGAGGACTTTGAGGTTTCAAAAGCCCACAGCAGGCCCAATGTCACCCTCTCCCTCTGCCTGCCCTCTGTAGATCTGAAGGTAAAGCTCTCAGCTGCGGCTCCAGCACCATGCCTGTTTCCTTTCTGCCGTGATGATCATGGACTGACCCTCTGAAATGGTAAGCAAGTCCCGGGTTAAATGCTTTCTTTTATAAGTTGCAAAAGTGTCTCTTCACAGCAGCTGAACAGTACCTAAGGCACTCCCCATCATGAGGGTGGGGAGTGTGGCAAGCAGGCGAAGGCAGCAGTGAGAGCTTCCCTCTGCTCCACAAGTTGCAAGCAGAGAGACAGAAAAACCTCAAAGCCCACCCCGAGTAGCACAGCTCCTTCTCCAAGGCCACGCCTCCTAACAGGTGTCTCCTGTCACCTTTCCAGACAGTTCCACTAATCGGAGACCAAGCACCCAAACAGATGAGCCTGCAGGGGCCATTCTCATTCAAACTACCACACCTGGTTACACCGAAAGTTCAAGGACAGCCTAGATTACACAAGACCGTGTCTCAAAATACACACACACACACACACACACACACACACACACCCCTGTGTGTGATGTGTGAGTGTAAGCAAACATAGGGGTTGGGGAAGAACACTCAACATTAGAGATAACCACTTGAAAATAGCTCTCACCTAAGCTCTCACGCTCTGCTCTGTGGTAGCCAGAGCAGAGCGTAAGACAGGGTGTGGTATGTGCCTAGGGAAATGACATCAGGATGGGCACCAGGATCTGCCAAGCGCCAGCCTGAGCCACCGCAGCTCCAAGAGACACATTCCCGTCCTTGGGGCATGCTGTCCACCTTTTATCTGCTGAGCATGATGAATGGTGTTTGGGGCCAGTGCTCAGCTGGGAAGACTGTTTTGCGGCCCTGGCAACAACACTGCCTTCCTCTCAGCATCTGGGAGCCTGAATATCCATCTCCCAGATGGCCCCTTCAGCCCTGCCCCCGATACCCACTGGGAATGTCACTGTACCAGGCTGTGGCCAGATCGGATCCTGATGGCCCACAGCCTCCATGCCTCGGGCTGCTGACGTTCTGGGCCCTTCCTTTTCATGAGCAGCTACAGGCATTTTAAACTACTTGACCCCTTGGGCCTGGTGGTAAACAAATGTAATAGCAGCAAGCAAGAAGGAAGGCAGGATAATCAAGAGTTGAAGGCCACCCTGGGCTATACAGCAAGGTCTAGCCAGTCTAATCTACACAAGTCTGTGTCCCAGAAATAAATTAAAAAAAAAAAAAAAAGGAGCTCAAAAGGGAACATTCATAGCTGCTCTGTGGTTCCCAAGAGCCCCCAAAGGAGAAGCAATCCACTATTATCCACAGGTGGACACACTTAAACGTCATCTATGTATTATTGTCTATTGCATACAATAGAATGCTATTTGGCGATAGACAGAACGAGACTGATGCACAGTACAATCTGGGCAAACCCTGAACACAGGAGGCCAAGTCAAATAACAGCGAGGCAATATGCTTAATGAACTGCAGGCATAGAAGGTGGATCCACAGTTCCTGGGCCTGCAGGAAGGCATGGGGATCAACCACAGGCCACACAAGGAAGCCCTGGAGTAGGGGAGTGACCAGGACTGTGCTAACCCCTGTAGGATCCTGCGCTCTCAGAGGGTGAACTGCGTGGTGACGTCACTGGCCCTTGGTGAAGCTTTGTGACAGTTTCTCCTGGCGGCAGAGGGCAGGGAGATGGCTGAGCTGAGGCTTTGGTGGGGAAGGCCAGAGGCAGCCAGCCCAGCAGAGAAAAGCAGGGAAGGTGTTCAGCCCTGCCACCCTGAACGCACCCAGCCTTCTCTGCCATCAGCTGCTAAGTGGCATTGGGCCTGGTGATGAGGGCTCAGCAATGGAGATCACCGCTATGTCCAGATCTTGTCCTGAAGAACGATCACATCTCTGCCCGCCCACTAGAGGTCGGCCGGCCTGCTCCACATTTTCTCCACTCGGAGAAGTTTCCAGACCAAATAAGGCCACGGCTCTTGCCAAGCTCCTGGCACAGACCAGAATTCCCTGTAAGTGCCAAGGTTGTCACTTGGGCCGGTAAGCTCTTCAAGCAGCTGGGTGCCTAGTAGCCCTCTGGGGCCACCCCTCTGGAGAACACGGCAGAAACCCACTGGTGACCCCTGACCAGCAGGGAAAGCGTTTGTCTTGGACCTGTGGCCACTTCAGCCCCCTGCACAGTGACTTTGCTGCCGGAGAACAACAGTAATGCCAGCCAGAGACCAGACCCTGTCAGCTGAGTCTTGCGCTACACTTTCTCTGACCTTCACAGCTACCCTGCAAAGTGGGTCCTGTAATGCCACATTTTACAAATGAGGAAACTGAGGTCCAAGCCTGGCAAACCTGGGGCTGTAGCATGATGACTAAAGCCTTTTACCACAAAGAAGGCAGGACCAGCGCCACTTAGGGATCTCCCTGAGAAACCTCTCACTCTATCCAACCCGCACAAGCCACTCCCTTCTAGGAGGCTGTGTTCCAGCGACCCAGAGCTCACAGCGGCTGGGGAGACCCCTGGCCGCCTTCTCCATTTCCTGGGCTAACCTGCCTAGCCAGGCTGTAGGACTTTTTTTTTTTTTTTCAAGCAATCAGACACATTTCCCTAATGAAGGCTCTCTGGGATGAGAAACACAAACTTTGAACTCAGCCACCTGTGAAGCCGGCATTTTCATGAAGCAGCAGTCAGGATGAGGGCCATCCATCAGGGGCTTTTGGGGCCTGAAGACATGGTGCAGGCCGTGGCATGGAGACCCGTGTGGAGGGGCCCGAGCCACACCTGTTCACTCCCAGAGTGGCATAGTTGTTGGAGGCTGGTCTGATGCGTGTCACTGGCCCTCAAGATCTCGTTACACCTATCCTTGTTTTGTAAACCTACCCAAGATGGAATGGGGTAGGCGTGGTTGAGGTTCCCAGGCTTTGGGGTTCAAGAGGGAATCATAGGAAATGGACAGATGGGAAGAGAGGAGGAAGGAGGGTGAGAAGATGGGTTAGCATTGGAGAAGGGTCCACGTAGGGCCATAGGAAGGACTCCAACAATGGCATGAAAAGGCCCAGATAAAGAACATAAATGAGTATCATGGGGTTATGTATGGAAGGTAGACCAGATGAGGAGGATTAAGGTGGATGGCACTGGATGGGGGCTGGGAGATGGATGGTGAGGATAGTGGGCCAGCGTAAGTGAAATATCTGCCCGGCCCAAGGTAAATAAGGCAATTATAAAATCTAATAGGTGTCTGTGCCTTATTGTTTGTGATAGCCCCACCGCAATGTTCTTAGGGCTAATGATAAACATTATATAGCCCAACATTTTTTTTTTTTTTTTAATTTACAACACATAGTATTTCTTCCACCCTGCTTGGTAAGGTAAGATAGCCTTGAGTGTGCGTACGTGTGTGTGTGTGTGTGTGTGTGTGTGTGTGTGTGTGCGCGCGCGCGCGCGCGCGCGCGCGCGAACTAGGGCTTTACATTTTCTCCAGGCCCAGCCTGTGCTGGCCCAGCTCCTCCTGGAGGGCCCCTTATGGGAGCTGTCCCAGTGGCAATATGGGACCTGGCCTTCCCCCAGTGGACAGGGACACTGGTCCAGCACACCCTCCATGCCAAGAAGGCACAGAGCCCGTAAGATGCAGATGTGTTGGGCTGGGGAAACAGCTCAGTGGGTAATGTTTGCTGGTCAAGCATGAGAGTTTGGATCCCCAGAACCCATGTGAAAGCCAGCTGTGGTAGGGAAAGGGGCGGCCCACCAAGACGATGTGAACACTTCCTGAGCACCATTCGGAAAAAGGAAACCGACTCCCCCTGACACATGCGCTGTCGTCTGCACGTACCCCCTTCCCACCCCGCACACAAGAAAAACATGTCCTAAAACATGTACAGCTGCAAGGATGGCTGGACCGGCAAAGAGCCTTTGGCAGCAAGTGACAGGAGCCCAGTGTGTACTTTATATAGCTAATGGACTTGCTAGTTTAGAATGCTGGGAAGAATGGGGCAGAGGTCAGGTGTGGCTGGATCCAGGCGCTCCAATGCTGTCAGCAGGCAAACCCCAGCCTCGTGCGGGGATCTGTTTCTCTGTGGCTTCCTTCTCTTCTACAGACAGGCTTCTAGGAAGCAGGCAGAGTGGTCGCTGGTCTCCAGGGCATCAATGTCAGCACTGGAGAACTGGTTGGCCCTGCTGGGGTCTGGCATTTTGGCAGGACAAAGGTGCTACATGATCCACGCAACTGTTTCCCTGAGCTTGATCCCAGGACTCCACAAGAGCTTGTGCCCATGGGTCAGGGGGACCAAGCAGCCCCCACTATAAGCCCTGCAGCCTTGGAAAGACACATCCGCATGGTACCATGGTCCCACTGCATCTTGGGAAGAGCACAGCTAACCCTACTTTTGGTGCACTGGCGGCAGCTCCGCTTGCAGCTCCAGCACTGAGCGTTGCGCTCGGTATAAGTGCAGCCACGACCATGTCCCCTTCCCAACAACTCAGTCTGAGCACCATGCATGGAAGCAATCGAGGAAGGCGACCATGGGAGCAGAATAGGGAGGGGGGATGTCACCTGACTTTTTCTGGGGAGATGGACCATTTCACCCCAAGTAGAGGGGTCACCACAGACTAAAGGAAGGGTTCTGTCTGAGTCTAACTGGGTGAATGGGTGAGTGCTAGCTTCAGGAGCACGGATGACCCTGAACAGCCTGGAAGACCACAGGCGTTGTTCACTCAGCAGCAGCTCTACCACCTGGGAGTCCCCTTGGGGCATTACCTAAGAGTTACCACCAGGTAACTGTTTGCTTCTTGAACAACCTCAAGGGGGTTGGGGCTTTGGAAGACCAAAGGCAGGGGACTGTCAAGGAACTCAGTCTCCTGAGGACTTGTGGACACATTATAGCTGTCCTGATTCAGGTGTCCATCGCCATGTCCAACCCCCAGGACACAGCCACACAACAGAGGGTGAAGGTGGCCCTGGCCCTGTCCTGGTGACGGCAGAGGTCAGGGTGGATAGCCACTTAGGACTGTAGTGTGACTGCAGCATGAAGAGCCTCCCCGGAGGGGGACCTCTGGTGCCAGGCTAGGGAAGCTGTGCTTTGGACAAAAATTACTCTTAGGGAGAACGGGCAGAGAGTAGGGCACGAAGACCCTCGTGGGAAGAGGGGCCCAGAGCCTGGATCCATCTTGGGGTTCCCAGAATCTACCTGAAGCCTGGGTTGACTGGCCAGTTACAGGGTGTCAAACTCCCCAATCTAAAACTCCATCCTCAATGCTAGGGAAGTCAGCTGAGTGGGAGTCCTTTCCTTCCCACAGATCGTGAAATCTGCCCAGCAATGGCCTTGCCTGTCCATGCTGCCAGGCCAGAAGTCACCTGTACCATCACTCTTAGGTGCCCGAGAGGTGCCACCACTGCCCGGTCCCTGCACGTGTGGGGTGACATCTGAGCCAGAAGTAAAGGGCACTCACCTCTGACACAAGTGAACAGTCACCATGTGCGCACCTTAATTTGCAAATAATTTATATTCTTTGGAACAAGATCCTGAGGCTAAGACACATCTGTCAAAGTTCCCATGAGCAACTGGCACAGAATGCTGGCGAGGATGCAGTCTCTGTGAGGGTGGACAGTGTGGCACCCTGCGAGGGCCCCCTCGCCCTCCCATCACAGTCAACAAACAGCAGAGGACAGGCAGACACAAGCTGGGAGCCTTCTGACCCTGCAGCAGCCGTCCCCCCATTCCTCGACCACACAATCTGTGCCCACTGTGTTGCTTCAGAAGACAGGCTGAAGGGCCGTGGCCAGCTGCCATGCAAGGCACTCAGTCTCAGGACATGCATCTGAGCAGCGCTAAGAGGGCCTTGCCTGTCATGACAGTTACTCTGATGGTGACCACGAAGGTCTCCTTGCCATGGGAGGTAGAGGGACACACCAGCGGAGGCAGAGAAACGGGTGGTGAGGGACTATGTCCCACTTGCTGGCTCTCTGCCCCACACAGTCCTGCATGAGGAGGTGACATCACGTCCCCCTCTCCTTCTCCTTCTTCTTGCTTGTCCTCTGGCTGCTGAGCTCGCCCAGCTTCTTGTCCAGCCTCCTCTGCAGCTGGGCCCTCTTGGCTGGGTCCAGGGTCCTGTCCTTGGTCCCACTGCCTGGGTAGAGCACTCCTTCCCGGCTAATCCTCTGTCGGGCGTGGGCTCGAGCCTTTTCACCACAGCCGTGGATCTGAAAGGACATGAGGGCCGGGGTGGGCTGTGGGCAGGGGAGGCTACAGCCTGCAGATCTGCGTCGGAGGGACCACCTAAGGCTGGTACAAGACCATGGACCCTCCCTTCCGCCTTCCCCAGGCCTAGCCTTCACAGTTGCCCACTGGGAGGCCTGCAGGGTGAACAGAGTTCCCACTGCTGTGCCTGTCCCTCTGCAAAGGCGTGCTTTACGTCCTGCGCCCCTACTGTTCACATCAGATTATGAGCAGCATCTGCTTCGCCCTTTACAGAAACCCCTTTAGGGAGGGCACAGACTGGTCTGGCTCCTCCTCCCCACATCCCCAGGAGGAGCCCTCACCTCGGGCAGGTGATGGCTGAGGCAGTAGCGGCGGCTGCAGTGTATGCAGAACTGGCCCAGGGTGGTGGTGCTGGCCGAGCACTTGGAGAAGCTACAGGTGTTGTCAGCCTTCACCACGGCTGACACCAGGGCGTCAAAGTCCTCCTCATGGGGCAGAGCCGTGGCTGGAGCTGGGGAGGAAGAAGGCAGTGCTCAGGATCCAACACTGCAGACAGCGGGACGGCCCACCCCCAGAGTCCTCGGTGGGCTTCACCATCGGGGCAGCCGGCAGCCTGCCCACATCACAGCCCAGCCCCAAGGCAGGAGAATGGGGCGCAGATCGCCTCTGAAAGCACCCTTGCACCCAGAAAAGCCTTTTGGGGAGCTCCCTGCGATAATTACAGGAGAAACGGAACCCAGGCCACATGTCAGTACCACCAGGGATGGAAGCTGCCCAACTCTGGGCTCAGCAGAAGTCCCTCCTGCTCTCAGCCAGGGGCAGGAAGTGCTTGGCAGTGAAGTGTCTTACTTAAATTGTGGTTGACGAGGGGTTGGGATGGGGGGATGGGGTCATGAAACACTCAGCAACAGTGAAAGGCTCCAGAACATACAAGCAAAAATCTCTTCAAAATCAGCAGGGTGGTGGCGGCACACACCTTCAATCCCAGCACTCACTCAGGAGAGAAAGGCAGGCGGATCTCTGTGAGTTCGAGGCCAGCCTGGTCTACAGAGTAAGTTCCAGGACAGCCAGGGCTACACAGAGAAACCCTATCTTGAAAAACAACAAAAAACCCATTCAAAATCAAATGTGCACTGCATGGTGCCAATGCTGAAGCCTTGAGTCTGAACACAGCGCTCAGCACTGGCCCCCGCCACCACGTCACACCTCATGTCGCCAACCTCAGCTGAGATCCCAGCCACCCTGTCAGAGCTGGGTGTTGCAGCTCCTGCGTCCCATCCTCACAGAGGCATCTTGTTAACTACAGATACCAGGCACAGCGGGACACTTTCCGCCCAGCACACCTCAGAACTTATCAAGTGGAACATCTTAGGATTGTGCTGTGTTAGACAAGTGTCCATCTGACTGGATGTAATGTATTCTCATCTTTGATAAAGAGTAAAATTTTATGCACACCAAAGCACTTCTAAAACAAAATTTTATGACTTACATGATATGACTTGCATATTCTCTATCTACATAGTCAGGGTCAGGTAAAGATTTCCCAGGTGAGGTCAGTGGACTGGCTCACTGCTTAGTAGCACTGGCCTCCAAGCCTGAGACCTGAGTTAGATTTGTGGAATGCAGAAAACTGACTCCCACAAGTTGTCCTTTGACTTCCATGTGTGCTCTGGCACACGTGCCCACATGTGCACAATAAATAAATGTAAAAGTGTTTTAACAGTCTTGGGTGATGGAGGGTGTGAGCACCAATGTTTAAGAAACACACTTCTGCCACAGAGAAAGCTTAGGGGTATAGAGATGCGGCAACACTCAGGGCAGCACCACAGAGCACACACATGTGCAAGGCAGGGAACAGAGTACGGGAAGGAGCCACACAGGCGCCCACGTAGGCAGGCTCCCGGTCTGTCCGTGGCCCACACACCTTCTTATGCATACTAGGCCAGGTGGCCATTGCAGCACCTACCAGAAACCGAGGTCTCCCAGAAGCCCCAGCTCACCCGTGTCCACCTACGACAGCTGCTTCTGGGTCCCTGCGACCTCACCCCCTCTCTGCCTGTCCCCCCACGGACCCCTGACAGCCCTGTAAAGGGCAAACCAAAGCCAACCACTCACTGGCTCCTGCCACATCCCAAATAGAAGCAAGTGGCCCGGAGAGGGCCTTGGGGAGGGTGCATCCCAATATGGCAGCACCCCCGGTGCGTGTGTCAGGAAATACGGACCAGGCAGAGCAGTCAGACCTGATGGAGGGTGAGGGTGGTTTCCCGACCCTCCTGCCTTCAGCTGATCATGTCTGCCAGCTATTAATCCATGGCCAGGGCCCTGAAGAGCACTGGCCAAGCAGAGCCTGAACCTCTGCAGAGCAGATGAGGTCCTGTGGACTCTGAAAGATAATAGCCTGAGGAGTAGGAGAGACTCCCAGGCTACCTAGGCCTTGTGGCAGGAAAAGCAGAAATGGCTAGGTCCAGGCTTGCCAAGGCACAGATGCAGTGCTTTTCCATCTGAGGCAGGGGTTACCCCCATTCAGAGTTCCTCCATTCAGTGTTCAGCTGGAGGGCAGCACTGTGCCATCTTGCTCACCAGCACATAGCCTAGCTACAGAGGCCATCCCATGAGTACCATGGCAGCCTGGGTCAGTGCCACAATCTTGACAGCTGGTTCTGGAGCTGAGAACAGCACCCGTGAGGTTTGGCTCACAGGAATGAGATGCCTCAAAGGGATCTGGCCTGTAGTCCTGCTGGCAGGGGCCTACTGAAGTGTTCAGAACTTCCTAGCAGCTCTGCCCTCTCTGTTTCGGAGCATGTGTGCCAGCTCAGGGGTGGGGGCACCCAGAGGATGTGGGCACAGTGCAGGCTGAACACAGCACATAGTCCACCTTGGCCCCAGCATGCGGCATTACAATGGTGTGCTCGGCAGGCCTGCGGTTCAGAGCACCTGCACCTGTGCTGCCAGTCAGGAAACGCCCTGCCCCATGGGATCCTCAAGCCTCCTTTCTCCAAGGGGACAGCAGCACTAAGCATGACAGGACTTCTCCTTGCCTGCTCCTGCGGGCTCTGGGGATGAGCAGGTGACCTGCCCGTAACCACCCCAGGAAGGCCAGGCCAGAGAGACAAGAGTCATGGGAAAGGCAAGATCCATGCGGCCAAAGGAGTCTAACTGCCTCCTGGGGTAGCAGGAGGCAGCAGGTGGCGGGAGACAGGAACCACATGGCAGCATGTGCTTGAGAGGAGATATGGTTTACCTTTTGTTTCTTTTTTCTTTTTCTTCTGTGGAGCCTTCTGTGGCCTCAAACCCCCAGCCGGGGGGCCCTTGGCTGGCTGGGCCTGGCCGCCTTGCTGTCGCTGTAGCCTTTCCAGGTGCAGCGCCTTCAGATCCAGCTGTGTGGGGCCGTGTGGCTGCTCTAGGGGCTGCTCTGCCTGTGGCTTGGGCTCAGCCTGTGTGGGGCTTGGGGGTGAGGGAGGCCTCGGGGCCACACCACCAGAACCTGCAGGGCTCTTCCTGCTCACCGTGATGTGCCGTGCCCTCCCCTCGCCAGTGCTGTCGTGCTTCAGCCCGAACTCCTCAGCTAACTGGTGGACTCGAAGCCTGTCGTGGGAGCTCAGAGACGTGGGGAACTCCAGCTGTGCCTCCTTGCCGGCCAAAAACTCCTTGATCATGGCCCGGAAGTGCTCTGTGCGGTCCATGCCTCCAGTTCTGTCAGAGCCACCTACATTAGAGCTGGGCTGGGAGTGGGCTTGAGAGCCTGACAGCTTCTCACTCGGCTTCCTTCGGCCCTGTCCGGCGGCTGCTTTGGCCTCTCGGCCACTCTCCTGTTGACTGGCAGGCTTCCTGATGAAGGTGGCAGGGCCCTTGGGCTTGGGGGGCCGGCTGTGGCCCTGGGAGCCCTCGTGGGTGTAGTTCTCAGGGACGATGTCATCCAGGTACTCAAAGGCTGTGCGCACCTCCCCATGCTCTGTGAAATAATCCAGCAGGGTCTTGAGAAACGTGTGGTTGTTGACAGTGCGGGAATCACAGATGATTGCCACGTGGCGCCGAGCACGGGTGACAGCAACATTGATCCGCCTGTCCTCAGCCAGAAAACCAACTTCACCTGGAGAGAGGCCAGAAAGGTGAGAGAGGCAGCAATCCAAGGCAGGGACCAGGCCGCTTGCTCAGGGACTCAGGACTAGTCACATCATCAAAGCTACGCAGTCCACAGCTGCCCATTTGCGCTCCCTGTACACACTGCCTGACTGGCAACTAGCAGGGTGGACACGGCATCTGTTCTGATGTTTGACCCACTGCTGCCAAGGGCAGTTCCATGGTCAGTGTTGCCTGGCAAGAAAGCCTCCTCCTCACGCCTGGGTCCGGAATGCTGGGAGCAGCTGCTATGGACACAGTGCAGAGCTCTGGGTCACAGCCTCATCCTCATCCATCTCCAGCCTGCTCCAAGGACAGTCTGCAAGCTCACCAGCTAGTGCCTGGATGCAGTTTTCTCGATGCATGGCAAGCCATGGCCATGCAAAACTCATGTCTCAGGGCTAGAAGATAGGCTGTAGGACATGAGGGACCTCCTCCTAGACAGGGTGACCAAGTCACCAGGGGTCCACCATGCCCCAGCCTGCCTCCCCAGTATTCTGCTCCCCAACCAGACTGAGTCTATTCCCTTTGCTGAGAACAGCATACTCCCTTCCCCAACACCAGGCTGGGAAGCTCTGTTCACAGGTCCTCCCAGGATGTCCCGCCTGCCCAGGCTCTGCTGACCCTCAGGGATCAAGACATGCTCCTTTGGTCCTGTGCTTTACACAAGCTCAGAGGTCAAAGGCTGTGGTGCTGCCCACACAGGAGAGTTCCACACAGTCAGCACACTCACTCCCAGGCTGTTCCCAAGGCTCCAGCGGGGGCTGTGCTACTTACCTTTCCTGTTGGACCTGACAAAGGTCAGGATCACCGCCTCCTTCTCTCGGCCTTGGAAGCCATCAACAGACTTGATCTCCAGGTCGGGGTGCTTGTTGGAGAGGCTCTGTCTGAGCAGATCCACCTGAAACAGGAAGCAGGGCCGAGATCTCATCACCATGTCAGGGGACTACGAGACCCATCATGCCTGGGAGCCCCGCCCTGCAGAAATGGCCACCATGGGCACCCTTCAGTGACCGCAACAGTAGCAAGCTGCTGTGAGACTGTGCGTCCGAGGCTTGAGGCCTGTTCTGTTCTTAGCCTGGGAGTGAGTGTGCTGACCGTTTGGGACTCTCCTGTGTCAGCAGCGTCACAGGGCTCCGCCTCTGCCCTCTGAGCTTGTCAAAGCACAGGACCAAAAAGCATGGTATTGACCCCTGAGGGTCAGCAGAGCCTGGGCAGGCAAGGGACGTCCTGGGAGGACATGTGAACAGAGCAGTGGAAACTGAGCTGGGGGCCTCACACACTAGGGAGAGGGTCTCTACCAAACAATGTGCTGAGAGGCGGGTAGCACTCTCGGTGAATTATGACATCTCCTTACCTCTGACAGTCTCGTGTGTGACGCTGGTGACCAGAATGGGCTGGCACTGTTTCTGGGGACCTTGCACTAGCAGGCAGCAAGCTTCTCCTACCAAACCAGATTGGGGCAGGGACACAACCTGGGCCACCAGCATGGTCTCTAGGACTATGTCCATCTGGAATGCTGGCATCAAACAAGGACACAGTAGGCGCCAGGCCGAGGTCAGGCTGGTAGCAATGTGAGGTACAGAAACACAGATGGTCTCTTGCTGGTGTCTTTTGGGCCCTAGACTTGGTCACCATGAGGTCACTCTAGCCCCGGACTTTGTAGTCACAGAAGCCAAGAGTCTACCCTGTCCTTCCAGCCTCTAGCTCAGTCCAATGATACAAGGAGACAAAGGGGGTTCCTCACACCTGAAGGTTGTAGGGCGCGATGACGGCAATGTCACCTGCCTGGACCCCCGCATCCACCAGAGCCTGGACGTGCAAAGTGACGAGGCGAACTTCGCCTGGGGAGGAGAGACGACAGTGGTCAGTGAGGGCTGCACCATGCAGCCTCTGTTCCTGAGCTGCGGGTAACACTTCCTGCCTGTTGTGAGCAGATCTTACACTGGGCCCAGGGCAGGGAGCATCCTGGGAGGTGACCAGCTGACCAGAGGTCAGCAGGCTGACAGAAGGGCTCTGAAGGACCCGGATACTGCTGACTTAGAGAGATTCTCAGCCCAAGATGAACAGCCACGCGTTCAGAGGAGTGTGGGAGAGGCTACCAGCCCTAGCAGCCCACACATCAGCTGTGCCTCCGGAAGAGCCCCAGGATGCTGCCCTGGCCTTTGGTATCCAGCTCCAAGCCCACAGTTCACCAGGAATGTACCCTCATCTCTGTACCCAGTGCCTCCCTACAGCAGGAGTGACTTGTTTTTTTCTTTTTAAAGGTTTTTTTTTTAACTTACGTGTAGATGTGTGTGTGTGTGTGTGTGTGTGTGTGTGTGTGTGTGTGTGTGTGTGTGTATAAGTGTAGCCATTTGTGCTCGGATGCCTGTGGAGGCCAGAAGAGGCCATTAGATACATTGAAGTTACAGTTACAGGCAATTGTGTCCAATGAGGACACTGGGAACTGACTATGGTTCCTCTGGAAGAGGAGCAAAGCTCTTAACTGCTGAGGCGCCGTTTCCAGCTGATGGAGTGATTTCTTATAAAAAGCAATCTGAGAGGACCAGGCGGTCCTGGCTGGCAACTCACCCGGGTTCCCCTTGGACTGGCTGTCCTCCTCCTCCAGCTCCAGCAGCCCACAGCCGGCTGTGTCTATGAGCAGCAGGGGGACACTTGTCTCTTCTGTGTCAGCCACACCTGGGAGGTCCCTGGCATAGGAGCGGACACAAGGTGGAACTGACCTCCTTCACAACAGCACTGGTCCTTCCCTCCAAAACTACACAAGGGCTGCTCGATGAGCCCAGCTCCTAGGAAGGCCCAGGCAACCATCTAGAAAGTGAATCTCGGCAGCCTCTGCTATCCCATCCCAAGCCCTCAGGGAGACACATTCCCCTCCAGCCTTCCACAGAGGGCCAATTGGGGCTGGAGCCAAGCTAGGCAGAAAGGTCAGGGAAGGGAGAGGCCAGGTCACTCACTTCAGGAGGTGTTCCGCCACAGAGGAATGGGCAATAAGCTGCCCGTGGTACATGGCCTCCGAGGCCCAGTGCGTGATGGCCTGATGCATCCGGTACTGCACGGTCAGCATCCGTACCACAGCAGCACCATGCTTCTCTGCCAGGCGCTCCATCAGGCTGCGGGACAGCCCAGCCAGTGCCGCCCTGTGACCAGAAAGGAGGGAAAAAGAGTGCTGAGTCTAGATGTGACATTGTGGGAGAGCAGGGAGACTGTCCTCAACCTCAGGAGCCTGTACTTCCCTGGCTTCCCACATGATGGGAGGGAAGGCTGGGCCACCGCACTCAGCATAACCCCAGAACCTGGAAACACACCCGTCCACTTCAGAGCAACAGAGACTTGGCAGGTGGCAAAGACACAAGAGTAGGACAGGGTCCAAGCAGATCTGAGGATACTTTGCTGCTTAGAAGATGGGAGAAGAACCGTGAGCCATCTGCAGTGGCTTTGAAAGGCAGGTAAGGCAAACATGGATCCACTTTGAAGCCTTCAGACCAGGCAACCCGTTTAGAACCAAGGTCCTGGCACTGTAAGCCACAAACCTGCACTGTTTCTAAGACACGAAAATGTTTCCTGGGCACTGGGAAGTGTGTCTGTACCAGCACTTGAGAGCTCATATTTTCAAGGGCAACTTCAGCTAAAGAGTGAGTTCAAGGCCAGCCCTGGCTACATGAGACTGTATCTCAAAACAAACAAACAAACAAACAAACAAACAAACAAATCAAACTCAGTGTGTTCCAAAAGATGGCAGTCACCACTATAGGCAGCCAACCTGGCTGAGTACATCCCAGGCCCATGGTGTCCAGGCATGGATACATTCATTCTCTACAGCTGAATCATTTCCACCTTATCCAAAGGACAATGAGTCTTTGTATTCCTCATGTGCCTGTAGAGGCCAAAAGAGGGTATTGGATCCTCTGGACCTGGAGTTGCAGAGCCAAATATGATTTGGGGAACCAAATCTGGGTCCTCTAGAAGAGCAGCTAGTGCTCTTAACTGCTGAGCCATCTCTCTAGCTCTGGGATTCAACTGATTATTAAGGACCACAGTCATTAAAGTAACTAAGGCCAAAGGCAGAACATATGCCTGTCACACCCCTATAAACCCAGAAGTGCACAGCACAGGCATTGGTATCACCCAACTTTTACCAGGGACACACAGGGTCCTTTTCACAAGGACAGCCAGATCCAACCCACAGCTCCCTAGAGGATGGAGCCATCTGCTGTCCCACTCTGAGAAACATCCCTTGGAGAAACCACCAGGCACACACCATGAGCCTTCTCACTCCTCCTCAGAGCCCTGTCCTTCTCATCAGGACTTCCATGCTCCCCAGAATCCTCCACTCTAGCAGTCCTAACCCTCCCTCTCCTGCCAAGCCTGGTTCTGAGGGACTGCTGTAAGCACCTTTTCCCTCAAGACACCCTGGCCTGAGCATCCCACCTCCAGGGCCCCCTACTCCCTGTGGGAGGTCCCACACAACACCTGTCCTGGCAATTCTTTTACCACCAGACCCTCTGAACATACAGAAAAGAGAAAATTTCAAATGCATCAGGGATCGGGACAAGGCCTCCTTGGCTGCAGGGGAGGCCACAAGCAGGGCAGAGGGCCCTGGCTGCTAAAATTGTCTGTTCTTGGTGACTTGTGTCAGACCTTGCACACAGGCCCACTGTGGGCTCTCTAGTTGGGAAGACAAGCAGACAAACAAATAAGCACTGTCAGGGAGTGATTCAAGCTGAGGAAAACCATATGAACCTTAAAAGGGACAGACGGTACCAACTGAGCAAAGTGGGCACAGGAAACCACATAAGGGTCTATCTGAATGGAGGGTAGGGCTAGCCAACACTCAGGGGAGCAGTGGTCCAGATAGAGGGGACAGTGAGGCAGGGCCACATTGAGATCCAAGAAGGCCAGCATGACTAGAGCAGTGAGCAGAAGGATAGAAAGAGCGATGTGAAGGGCTGGCCAGCAGACAGCACTTCCTCCACCCTCGAGAGCCTGAGCTGGACCACTTCCCCAGCCCTGTTGAAGATGTCTAACACACACTGGAGAACCCACAGCAGGCTGGAAGTTAGTTACCGCAGGCCAGCTTGGCCAGCCCAGGGAGGTTCTCCTAGCTCAACCGTCAAGCCTGCCCATCCTTCCCAGGGTCTTGGAGCAACAAGCATCCAGTGAGCAGGGGAACAAGCCAGCTCCATGCTGGGACCTGAAGCCACAGATATGAGGGGGACACAAAGCCCACTCTCACACATACACAGCCCAACAGATCAGCTGTGTGGATGCCTAAGTTCAGCGCAGGGAAGAGCTGCAGTTGAGAGCTATGCGACAGAGGGGTACACAGACCTCACGGTGAGCTTGGCACAGAGGCTGGCCCTGAGGGACAGTAGGGAGTGCGGGAAAGGGCCAGCACAGCAGGCAGGAGGTGTCTTACTTACTTGGGAGAGACAATGGTGGGTGGCAGCTGTCTGTGGTCTCCGGCTAGGATACACTTTGGGGCCCTCAGCAGAGGGATCCAGCAGCTGGCTTCCAGCGCCTGGGCGCACTCGTCCACCACCACCACGTCAAAGCAGCCCTCAGGCAGCAGCGCCAGCGGGCCATCGGGAGATGCACCTGGGAGGGACGGGGACCAAGCCAGCCTATTCATTTTGCTTCATGACCTAGTTTTATACTAAAACTACTATGTGGAAGGCCACGGGGAAGGCTCAGTGGATAAAGGAGCTTGCTGCCAAGCCCGACAACCTTAGTTCAAGCTCTAGGGTCCACATGCTGGAAGAAGAAAACTGACTTCTGCCCGGTGTCCTCTGACCTCCACACATGTCCACCAACACAAATACACACACGTACACAAAATAAGTAAATGAAAAATACGCTTTTTGGGATTTCAACTAAAATTTAAAAGGAAGGAAAAAAAAAAACACTAGCAGACATTAAAGTGGAAAAATATAGAGCCATATGAGAGTATTTGGTGGTACACACCTGTGTACCATCCCAGCACTTGGGGGGTAGAGGCAGGAGGATACAGGGAGGGTCATCTTTAGATACAAATCAAGTCTGAAGCAGCCAGAAGCCACATGAGACCTGGTCTCAGAAAGTATCAAAAAATCGGGAGCTGGAGAGATAGCTCAGCAGTTAGAACATATATTGCTCTTGCAGAAAACTTGAGTTCAGTTCCTAGCACCCCCGTAAGGTGGCTCACAACCATCTGGAACTCAAGCTCCAGAAGATCTGATATATCTGGCCTCCAAAGGCACCTGCACTCATTTGCATACATATTTAATAAATATTTTAAAAAATGAAAAAAGTGCTGGGCAGTGGTGGCGCACGCCTTTAATCCCAGCACTCAGGAGGCAGAGGCAGGCAGATCTCTGTGGGTTCAAGGCCAGCCTGGTCTACCGTGAAGGCTGCACAGTAAAATCCTGGCTCAAAACAAAACAACAAACAAATCATAAAAAAAATAAAACTACTTCATGACTTCATGATGGTGAACCTCATAATTAAACAAGGAGACAGGACCTAACCTAACTTCAGAGATTCAAAGTAAGTGCTGAGTGCCTGGAGAAATACACAGCTGTACCCTTTCACATCCATGACACTGTCTCTCCGTGAGTGACTCAGCAACAGACCAGGTGAGCAGCAGCCTGATATGACAGACATTCAGAACACCCCTCCAATACCAGAGCTCCCATTCCCATGGAATCTACACAGAACATTCTGGAAGACTGGGAAAGCCAGTCTCAAAAGACTGGTCAAGTGAAGGCGTCACGTGGACCTGCACACAGTACACATGGAGCCAAGCAGAGCCAGCATCAGAAAGGAAGCGCGGGGATCCCCCATTGTTTGGAGAGCACAAAACACTGCTAAACAACTGAGTCAAAACGGAAACTAAGGCCTCGTGACATCCTCTCTCCCCAACAAAAGCAAGTGAACACTTTGAAATGAATGAAAACAGAAACACAGAGGTTGTGGGCTGCCACAAAGAGTTAAAAGCCAGCGCCCCTTTCTTCTCAAAAGTGTAATTCCACATACCTACAATCCCAGCACCCAGAGACTGAGGCAGGAGCATCACTTGGAGTTTGGGGTCAGTCTGAGCTACACAGGAAGTTCCAGGCTAGGCCAGGCTACACAGTGAGCCCTAATGCTGCCTCCGCAAAATAAGTCGAAGGAAGGAGTGGGGAAGATGGCTCAGGGGGTAAGAGCACTTGCTGTGTAAGTATAAAGACCTGAGTTCCAACTCTCCAGTATCCATGTAAAAAGCAGGGAGTGGCCTACAAGTGCCTATGACTCAGCACTGTTAGGGGTACTGGCAGGAGCACCGCGGGGGCTTGTTGGCCACCAGTCTAGGTTCAGTGTCTCAAAGACACAGTGCAGGACACCTGACATCTTCCTCTGGCCTCTACATGGGCACACATAGCCACGCACACACACACACACACACACACACACACACACACACACACACACA
>NW_026592636.1:2862074-2955352 GCF_907164565.1 Psammomys obesus
CACACACACACACACACACACACACACACACACACACACACACACAAGCAAGAGAGAACACTCAGAACAGCCCCGTGGAAGACACTGATTTTGAGTTGCAAGGCTCCCTACATTTGGAATCTCAGCCCAGTGGCTCTGTGAGGCCCAGGAAGAGCAGCAGCTGGGTGCAGACTCCACGGCCAAGGCCATGCCGGCAGGAGGGCTGTACTCTCACCTGTGTTGGTGGCTAGGACCACATCTGCCGCAGTGAGGCTCTGGACTATGGCTGCTTCCTCCCTCTCCTTCAGTTCCTTCCTTAGCAGCTTAATTTCATTTCGAAAGTTACTTTTCTCTCTCTTATCCTGGGTCTTTTTGTTCTTGCCCTAGGAGAAGAGTCTGTGATTATTCCACCAGGATTTGGCACTTCTTTCCCATCACCCTGCTCCCAGGCTGTCAGCGATCCAGCTCAGCACATTCCTGGGACAGCACTAAACAGCAGAATCATGGTGAAGGAGGCACACAGCCGCATAAGTGCCTCAAACCCCACCTGCCACAGAGGCTGGTCCCCCCGACCAAGGGGCTGGAGGGAGAGTTAGCAGCTGTAACTGTGACCATGGACAACAGACAGCTGGTGTTCCAGACAAGAAAGTGCCAGCCTGGACTCCGGTGGAAACTTCAACCAGAGGCTGAGCTCGCTGATGCCCACATGTGGGCAGGGGTGGCACAGTATGCTGCCTGAGCGCCAGGCAGCACAAGTACCCTTGTTCCCATCTCCCTGCACACCATCTGCCCCAGGTTGACATCTGCACCATGCAGCCTCCATTCTCCCAGAGTGAGTGGACTCCTGGCCGTGGCATCCTCTCTGCTGCCATCACTCCCCAGTGCTGAGGCCAAAAGGGAGTGTCAAGGTGAGGCAGGGGGATTGCTGAATGGGAGAATACAGTTGAGCTCAGGAAACTAAGGAAAACTCAGACAGGCATGTGAATTAGAGATCCAGGTTATAAGCACCAACTGTTAGAACAGAGCCCCTTCACCTGGAGCCCACCACCACCACCTTGCTCAGCAAGCCCTGGTGTCCCTGGGATGGGTAGGGAAATGGACCAACAATTCTTGAAGAGACCTGCTTTTCTGAGTATTTTTCATCTTGCCAGCATCAGCCAGCCCACCTGGCTAGCACAGAGGAGGCACTGATGAAATGCTTGCTTCCAGGGCCCCACACTCTGCCCAGCACCACCCCCAGCCCAGGGACACATTCTCACCTACTCCACACCCCCAAAGCAGCTGGATCCTTACTACATGCCCAGTGTAGTTCTCTACCTGCATGCGCAGCAAACAGTCCAAACTAAAGTGTGGTCCAACAGTCTTGGGTAGCCCAGGCTGGTCTTGAGCTCACTGCAACCCAAGATGAGCTTGAACTTCTGATCCTTCAGCCTCTACCTCCCAAATGCTGGGGTGACAGGCCTGAGGCACTATGCTCAATTTTATGTGATGCTGGGGTTGTGGCCAGGGCCTTGTGCCAGCTAGGGAGGCGCTGAACCCTGAGCCATGCCCACAGCCCCTTGATTATAAATTATTAAGTGAACAGACAGGCAGATAAGCAGGAGGAACCTGGACACAACAGAACATTGACTCCTTAAAGACTGACGCTCAGACAAGCTCATGCCAGGGTCACTGGCTCCATGATACCTACAATGACCTGGTCGATGTCCCTCCTGATGTCAGCCACAATCTGGGCATTGTCACTGCGTGCTAGCACTGCGTCCAGTGAGTGCTGCTGAACGGACTCCAAGAGGCGGGCAGGGTGGCCCAGGCGCAGAATCTGCTTCTTGCACAGAGCCAGGCGCTCCACCAGGTTGTCCACAGCGATGTTGGAGGGAGCACAGCACAGAACCTGGGGAGCAGAGTCAGGCTTCCAGCAACTTCTTTCTTAATCAAAGCCAGTCACCAACACACTAAACCAAACAACACCCCTTAAAGGACAGAGAGTGTGCACTGATAAGGTGAAAGAGTAAATACACGCTCTCAAAGGTGCATGGCATTCAACCCAGGCCATCTCCCGTAACTGGAACCCAGGTATCTATCGCCTATGCATCTCCAAAGCACTGAATGCTGCCAGCTGGCTTGTGACTGCACTGAAGACTCCAAGGGCCATGAATGCAGTGGCGTGCACCTGTGACCCCAGCATTCAGGAGGCTGAGGCCGGAAGGTCAGTGTGGGTTCAACACCACATAGTGAAGCTAGAGAGAGGGGGAAAGGAGAACGGAAGAGGAGAAGAGGTAAAAAGAAGGGGAAAGGGAGAGGGGAGGGAAAAACAGGGAGAACAGGAAAGAGGAAGAAAGAGAGGAAGGGGAAAAGGGAGGTGGAGAGGGAAAAAGAGGAAGAAGAGAGAGGGAGGGAAAGTGACAGAGAGTGAAAGAGAGAGGAGAGGCTGAGAGAGGGGGTGGAGAGAGGGACAGAGAGATTCAGGTAGAGGAAAGCCAGAGAAGCTGTGGAGTTTCCTCTCCCCAGTTTTGGCCAACATTAACCCACTTTCTTTTACCACCTCCTGTCTGCCAGCATTTTGGTAAAGTGGCCAGCACAGCCATGAGTTTAGTTATGGCTTTAGCAAGGCTTCACCAGGTGAGAGTGCCTCCCCCAGCTGCAGGTGGTTTTTGGGAAGAGACCCTATACTTCCCGCTAGCCAATGGTGTGAGTTCCCCCTCCCAACTTTTGGAGTTGGCAGCCTATGAAACACACTTCTGACTTCTGCATCTTGTTTGTCCGTCTTGCTTGCACAGCGCAAACAAGATTGGATTGTATTCTGAAATTGTAGCCAGTCTATGGAAAGCATGGAAGCCCGTTATGGGAGGTGAAGAGAAGCCTGCTGTATACTAATAGCTCCCGTCTGGGACCTGAGAGCTGGTGCCCCAGGACATTCTAGGAACTCTCCTAGAATCACGATCTGGGAATTCTCACGCTGAGGTGAGGAAGTGCATCCAAAACAGGAGCACCTCCCACAAAGCTAACCCAACATCCTGAAGACAGCCCCAGTATACATGCGTAGCTCCTGCTTCCCTTCCCTTTTCTAGACTGCACACTGCCACAGCAAGGCAACAGCTGGCCACTGTCTCTCCTTCGCAACAATAAAACTAAATAAACCCTTTTTACTTAAACAAAACAAAACAAAAATATCCAGCATGTAACTAGGGCCAGAAGCAAGGGGCTCGGGTGGGCTCCATCTTGCAGAGTCCACTCTCCGTCAATCCAATCCTGCCCACGTGTTCCGGTGCGCCCTTCTGAACACTAGTGCACCAGCCTCACTACACGCTGACCTGGAGGCACCAGCCAACACCCTCTGTGCCTCCCATTACGAAGTCAGCATCTCCTGCTGGCTCCAAACATCCACAAAGGCACTCTGGAGACACACTGGTGGACACAGACAGCGACAGGTCTCCCTGCAGCTCTGGGGAGAGGTGGCTCTGCCAATCACCCTCGGCTCATGTGGTCACTAACGTACAACCAGGCACAGCTGCTTCTTGGTTGCCTTTTCTACATGGTGAGTCTCCTGGTCCCCAGCACTCAGGTTTTTGTGTGGTTGTTGACAGTGTACAGAATGCCTGGAGGACCAGGGCGCCCACACCAATGTGGGTGAACAGGAGCACGTAACAGTACTCCGTGGCTCAGAAGGGCAGGAGAGCATGCACAGTACATATGTATATTGTGAGTTAACCACGTGCCTGATGAACTACAGTCCTACCATCTGCCTCAACCTGCTGCAGGTTTCTTAAGGGACCCTGCTCAATTCCATGGCACCACTGTGGACCTGGACTCAAAGCAAGAGCACAGCGAGTGTGGAAATTGAGGGAGCCCAGCTGACAACAAAGGCTGAACAACCTTTAGGACTCCCAAGCCTTCCCCACGCATCCAGACAGGTGTTCCTGCTTTGCAATGCTAGGAGAACCTGCAGGGCGCAGCAGCCCACTCAACCTGCAAATGCCCTGGGCCAGTCCTGACCAGCCATGCTGGACTGTGAGTGAAGAGCTTGACAAACCCAGAGCTACAGGGATGGATGAGGAGGGAAAGCCCTCTGCTCACCTTTAAGCCTTGCTTTACAGCTTGGAGGATTATTTCCACCACGGTTGTGGTTTTCCCAGTGCCAGGAGGCCCGTGGATGATGGCAAGTTCTTTCTGCGCCAGTGCAAAGGACACAGCTTCTTGTTGGGAAGGGTCCAGGGTTGTGTTGTAGAAGGTCAGTGGGGCTGTAGGAGAAACACCACTGTCAGCCATCAGAAATAGGTAGTGCACAGAGCTGGCTGGAGCCCAGGCTGAGCTGCACTGCACGGAATTATTCTGTGTTCTCGTTCTTTGAGACATTCTGTAATCTGGGCTGGTCTGGAATTCACTATGTAGACCAAGCTGGCCTCAAACTCAGAAACCCACCTGCCTCGGCCTCAAAGTTCTGGGATTAAATGTGTGCTTGTGCCTTTGTTGTTGTTGTTTTATTTTTACAACAAGGTTTCATATAAGCCCTAGGCTAGCCTCAAACTCTCTCTGTAGATGAAGATAATTCTGCACATTCTGATGCCCTGCCTCTACCCCTCCTCCCACGGCTGGAATTATAAACTCTACCACCGTACCTGGGGATGGAACCCAGTGTTTCATTGGTGCTGAGCAAGCCCTCTCACAATTGGGCTACAGCCCTAAACCCTCATTTTCAAAACAAGACTTCTCCAGGAACAGGAACCAACATTCAGCCTGCTGTTGGATTCTTCTCATTTTATAAGAAAGCACCACACCATTTGATTATAATCCAACTAGTGGCTGCTGAGCGCCACCATAGGGTGAGTTATAAAGGGATTATAAGGCCCCAATGTCTAGATGTTGACAACCTGCTTCTTATGAACTTTGCCAATTCACACTCTAGAATAACAGATGTGAAGGAACTGTTCCTTCACATAGTCATTTCCAACATTTATCACTCTTAAGTGACCAAAAAATGACAAAGAACAAGGACTGTGTCTTTGTTTTGGATAATGGAAGACTCAGATGATTAACAATGCATTCTTAAAAAATCACCTGCGTGTGTGTGCATACGCATGTATATGGGTTTGTGTCTCTGTGTGTGAGACAGACAGTATCCTTGTAGAGGTCAGAGGACCTCAGGTGTTGCTCTTTGTCTTCTACCTTGTTTGAGACGAGATCTGTTGCTCACCACTGCAGAGGCCAGATCAGGTGGCCTCTGAGCTCCCAGGAATTCTGTCTCTACCTCCTGTCTCATGAAGGAATGCTAGAACTCAGGAGTTCACGTTTACACAGCAGGTGCTTTCCCCACCAAGGTACTCCAGTCCTGACGAGCTCTTATGCTCAGCTCTGTCTGGCGTCCACTCGAAGACACCCAGCAGATGAGTGCACCAAGCTCTTAGGAAAAGTGCACTGACCCGGACTTGTGAGAGGCAAGGAGCCTATTAACCATTACAAAGAAAGAATAGGGAACAAAGCATGGACTACAAATCCCCAGTTTCTGGCACATTCTACAGCACATAGCATGTTAATTAAATAACATGCTACAATCAGGACACACCTGCCTTTAACGGCAGCTAATATATTTCTGACATGGGTATGATGGCACATCTTCATAATCCTAAAACTCAGGAGGTAGAGACATGTCAGGGGTTCAAGGTCATTCTTGGCCATGTAGTAAGTTTGAGACCAGCCTGAACTACGTAAGACCTATCTCCTTTCTTTTTCTTTCTTTTTCTTTCTTTCTCTTTCTCTTTCTTTTTTTCTTTCTTTTGTTGTTGTTGCTGTTTTGAGACATGATTTCTCTGTGTAGCCCTGGCTGTCCTGGAACTCACTCTGTAGACCAGGCTGGTTTTTAACTCAGAGATCTGCCTGTACTCGCCACCACTGCTAGGCCATAAAACATCTTGAAAAAAAAAAAATCAGAATATCATTTTAAAATGTGGTGTGGGGCTGGGACGATAGCTCGGTAGGTAAACCGCTTGCCACACAAGCAGGAAAATCTGCATTTAGGTCTCCAAAACCATGATGTAAAAGCTGGGCCCAGTGAAGTGCATCTACAGTCCTAGCCCCAGGATGTTGAGATAGGTGGGTCCCTGGGACTCACTGGCCAGTTCACCTAGCTAGTCAGTGAGCTCCAAGTTCAGTGAGAGACCCTGACTCTCAAAAATTAGTTGGAGTCAGTGAGACGGTTCCCAGGGTAAAGGCTTTGTCACACAAGCCTCACCATCTGAGTTCAATCTCTAGAACACAGTAAAAGATGGAGAGAACCAACTCACGGAGTGGATCCCCACATGCACACAGCATGCACACAGTAATAAGCAGATAAAAGAAAGGGTGGAAAGGGACTGAGGACGACACCTGGAAGCAACCTCTGGCCATAACCCCCAGGTGCACGCAAGTGTATACAACCACACATATACATATATAACACGCAGGCAGTGTGTTGGTGCATACCTATAGCGCCAGTACTTGGGAGGTGGAAGCAGAAGGATCAGAAGTTGAAAGCCAACCTTGGCTATGCAGCAAGTTCTGCAACGAGAACTACTCAGTACTGAGTCCAGTGTAGACAGTCTAGAGCTTGAAAGTCACTCAGAGAAACATATCCAAAGATAGCAAAGCAGAGATTTCAAACTTAATGTAAACTCCTACTGAATCAGCCCACAGTCACACTGTTCTCCATAATTTCAGGCAAGAAATTAAGAAGCTGAAGATGGAGAGATGTCTCAGTGGTTAAGAGCATGTACTGGCAGAGGACCCATGGTTGGTTCCCAGCAGCCATGTTGGGCAGTTCACAACCACCTCCACCTCCAGGCGACTCAGTGGCCCCTTCTGACCTTCCCAAGCAATGTGCTCAGTGTACATGCACACGTGTACACACACATACACACACACACACACACACACACACACACACACACGGAAATAAAAATATAAATCTTATAAAGGAAAATTAAAAATCCTCACGTATTTCAGTGGCAGGACTGGGGGTGGAGCCGCCCAACAGGATGTCTATGAGTGAGGATGCTGGCCCAGAGTGGTACTTCTTCAGTGTCATCAGTGCTCTGTGAGGAACCAGAGCCAAAGTGAGCTCTTTGGGACAGCTGAGGGACAGCATCACCTGAGAGCACCCAGCACCTCCTTAGCAGACAGCCCACTTCCTCCCTCAACAAAAATAAGGGTGCCCACAAGTCCCACCCAAGGAAATGGCCCTCTTCTGTCCAGTCAGGAATACCCACTTCTTCAGACGCTTGTAGGTGACATCATTGGCGAGCTTCAGCAGTCTGTAGGTATCTTCTCGGTCCAGGTTCAACTGGAAATCATGAGATTCATCAAAGGCCACTGTGACTGATTTTTGGGTAATGCGGGTCAGGACCCCAGTGGCCAGCTGGCTGCTTTCATTAGTATCATATAGACCCACGATATCACCTGAAAAAACAAACCCAGATAAATACTACGGTATATGACTATTTCCAGAATATTTTAAATAGTGTATATATGCATGCTTATGTCTGCACATGTGTGCATATATATATCTCACATCATGCATTTATTTATTTTCTCTGTGTATTATGGTGCTTATGTGTGAGAAGTTGGTTCCCTCCTTCCATCATGTGGATCCTGGGTACTGAATTCAGGTTATCAGTCAGGCTTGGTGGCAAGCACCTTTCTCCCTCAAGATACCTCACCCACGTGTGAGCTTCACCTGTGCCTTGAATCTCCTCCCTGACTTTAGAAAGACAAACAGAATATAACAAGAATGCTCCTGGAACAGAAGCTGAGCTGTGTGTCAGGCTCCCACCTCATGCAGGATCCCTCATCTCAGGATTGCTGCTTCTGAGTGACTGAGACTTGAGACTGTCCTCCGGAAGATCCGTAGCCACATCCCCTGAATTTGGTCAACAGCCACACACACCCAATTCAGCTTGTTGATGTTCTACACAGAGGTCCAATTCCACCAACCATCATTCTGCATGCCAGTCATTTCACACAGCTTCAGGGAAGACACTGCACAGGCTCCATCTTGCTCCCCCACACCTGACAGTGGCAGGCACTCTTGTTCCCATCTTCCAAGGGGGCATACTGAATGTAGCTCCTTTAATAAGGTCAAGATCTCAAGTTCTGCTTGGTCTGACACTCACCAGCAGGTTCCTTCACCGCCTTCCCACCCCTCCCATCTTATCTTCTCCAAACCCAGAAGGAGAACTGACAACTGTTGGGACAAGAGTCTACGAAGTCAATGTAATCGAAGGCTACCACTCAAAACAGGCCAGCACTTCTGGCTCTCAGTTTTCAGGGCTGAGGCTAACTTGCATCCCTAGCATGTGGTCAAAAAGCTTCAGAGTGCAGTGCAATGGCAGGGTGCTTGCTCAGCATGCCAGAAGCCTTGGATTCCATCCCACACACTGCAAAGAGAAAGCTGCCAATCTGGACAACCAAAAAACAGTGTATTATCAGCCAAATGTGTTTCCGCATACTTGGCAGTCCCAGAACTCGGTAGGCAGAGACAGAAAACTCACTGCAACTTCTAGTGCAGCCTGGTCTACACAGAAAGTTCCAGATGGACCAGGGCTAACACTGAGTCACATTCCCGTCTCCAAAAACCAAAAAAAAAAAAAAAAAAAAAAAAAAAAGCAGGCATGCTGGTGTAGGCCTATAATCCAGCACCTGGTAGGTAGTGGCAGGAAGATCAGGAGTTCAAGTTTCAAAGTCATCCTCAGCTACATAGTACATTCCAGACCCTGTCCCAAAACAACAAACAAAGCCAGCTATGCTGACAGAGTTCTAAGTAGAAAGCTTTCATTGCTGTGCTCCGTACTCCATCTGGGTCTGTCCTCCAGCCTTTGGGAGTACACAAGCCTTGATCTGAACACCAGCAGTAGCCAATAGAAGCCTACAGCAAACACCTACCAGAAGTGAAGCTATTACTGGGAAGCACCACTGCAGGCCCAAATTTCCTGGGCTCAAAGGTGACCAGTCGCTGTCCATACAGCCCAGTGCGTTGGCTGGATACCTGGAGCTTCAGCAAACACACCCCTCGGCTCTGGAGCTCTTTCAGGGAACTGTGTTCCTGCCAGGACCTAGAAGGCAGCAAGGAGAGCAGCTTCACTGTTTGCACCTGTACCCTCACCTCTTCCTACCTATGCAGGGAAAGAAATCAGGCAAGGAATTCTTCTTACAGTCACCCAGTATACCCCAAAGGAAATAGGGAACTACTCGGCTCCAACCCTGCCCCTCCCACAGCTCCAAGACAGGTACTGCCTGACCTGCTCCAGGTGAGCCGACACAAAGCATTATCACGCCTCGTTGCCATCTGTCAACAAGTCCTGTGGGGCCCTCCCATTTATACCTGCCTCCCTTTCTACCATTTACCCCAACATCCTAACTGTGGTTCAAGGCCCTAGCTTGACTTGGAGCAGATGACTTCGCTCTCAGAGCAAGCATGTGGTGTGGCAATCACTTGCCTTTACAGATAAAGGAAGGCAAAGTCTGGAACATGATCCCACAGTCACACCGCCAGAGCAGCAAAAACCCTTCCTCATGACTGAACAGGCTCTCGACCAAACAACGGTCGCATCTGTAATCTCACAGACTGGCTTCAAATCCTTCCTCCACGTGGGTTACCCTGGGCCAGTCAATTCACCAGCCTTTGTCTGTACTTAGGGAAATGCATTATAGGGGCGGCCCTGCGAAGTACAGAAGCCCGGGCTCTGTCTGTTTCAGACCTGTAGACAGTCTCCAGAAACAAGCTGGCTCTTCAGGAATGCTCAGGCACCATACATAACATCGGCTTCATCCACTTTCCTCTAGGAGGCTGTGCTCAGGTATATCACCTCCCCGGTTCCCAAGGAAAACTTCTCCCACTCCCCCATCTAGCTCTGATCATCCCAAACAGAACCGTGTGGGCTCTTCTTTTCTCCCCCCGCCTTGGTGTGTGTGTGGGGGGGGAGAAAGTCTCATTACAGGGTCTCCTGTAGCTCAGGCTAACCCATAACCAATGATGACCTTGATCTCCCGATCCTTCTGCCTCGACGTCCTAGTAACACCGCTTTGCAGTCTTCGCCAAGCGCTGACTTTGCATGCTGCCCACTGACCCTGCCAGTTCCGCCCCGCCGCAAATACCAGACCGTCTCGGGGCAGCGACCTAAGAGAGCTGCAGAGGCCCGGGGACCCGCGGCGAAACCTACCTGCGCTCCTCTACCTCGGCGTTCCGCTCCAGCTCCAGCAGCTCCAGCTGCTGGGCCACAAAACTCTCCACAGTGGAGGAGGCCATCTCTTCCACCGTGCAGCCCCTGACTGGTGCTTCCTGCTCGGCCAGTTAGTTCTGTAGGACCCGTGTTCCCGTCGGACCGTTTTTCCCACCGGGCCAGAGTCCGCAAAGGACCTGTGCTCTCTGCCCGGGCAGTGATTCCGGACCCACTCGTTTCCTGTGTTCCCTGCCAAGCTAGTGAGTCCAGTAGGACCTGTGTTTCTCTCCTCCAATTGTTCCCTACCGGGTTAGTCCGTCGACGCACTAGGTTCGCGGAGCTTCCGCTTCCGGTTGGGACCGTGGGAAATGGCGGCTAACATAGTGGCCTCGGTATTGCCAGGCGCTTTTGGGCGGCTGCTGTCTGTGTGTAGCCGCAACATCCTGGGACCCACAGGACCCGGATCTGGTGAGACCAGGGAGGTCCGGTGAGGGAGGAAACAAACGGTGCGCCCGCCGTTTGCCGCATGTGTATCTGAGTCCACCTTGGTGCCTGATGCATTGGTTGCGTGTGTCCTGAATATTGCACAGGATTTGGAGTACGGTTCCTTCAGTTCGTTGTTAAATACTGACAAGCGCTCTTAAACTTACGTGTAGGTCCTGTATTACAGAGACGCAAATGGGCTTAGAGAAGTGACTCACTCAGGGTCATACAATGGGGACGTAAGAGAAAATCGATTTAGAAGCTGCTAAGTAGGGCTCTAACGCCTGAATGTGGACCATTGTCCTCGGGCTGCTATTCACCCTCGGATCTGAAAAATGACATTGAAGAAAGGAGTGAGTAATTTTAATGTTAGGACCTTAGACCATGGGATGAACCATCTTGAAACATAACTAGTAACTAAGTAACGTGTGTTTAGTTTTATTGGCCCGGCCCTTTTGGTTTATGTGTAGATAGGTGCACATTCCCGTGTGGAAACCAGATGACAATGTCAGGTGACCACTATTACTTCGACCTTTTCTTTCTTTTCCTCTTTTTTTTTTCCTTCTTCTTCCTCCTCCTCCTCCTCTTTTTAGATTTATGGTGATGTTTATGTGTGTGAGTGCCTTATCTGTGCACTTGAGTGAAGGTGCCTTTGGAGTCCAAAAGAGGGGGTGAGATGTTAATCCGTAGATGCCAGGAGAAAGACCACTGACCCAAATCATCATGGCCAAATTAATTGACGCAAACTTTTTTACTTGTGTACATAGGCTACCTCCCACCAAGGCAGGGTTCAAGATGTCAACATTGGACATGTGTGAAATAAGGGTTGTTATAGTTCAGGAGTAGGGGGTTTCCAAATGGGGGTTTGGCAGGCAAATAGGTGGGGGTTACAGCAGCAGAGCATAAGCATAACAAAGTTGGTCATAACAGCCTCCTGAAACAAAGGTGTGAGTGCAAGGGGGTCCTAACCTTGTAAAACAAAGGCATGGTTGCCATTTCCTGGAACAGGCAGTAGAGAACCATTTGTAGTTAAGGTTATAGGTGGGGCACAGTCCAATCCTTGAGAAACTGATTTAATCATAAGCAGGAACAAACCTAGTTTTGCTTTAGATGGAAGATGGCTTTCAAGCCTAAGAGGGAAGCACACTGGTTTATCACAGATCCCCCGGAGCTGAGGTTGCAGGCTTTTGTGAGCTGCCGTGTAGCTGCTAGGACCCAAACTTTGTCCTCTACAAGAGTAGTAGGTACTCTTGGCCACTGACGCATCTCTGCAGCACCTCTCCACCTTATTTCTAAAGGTTTCTCACTGATCCCGGAGTTCGATATTTGCTTAGACTGGCTAGTCAACAACCTCCCCCCCCCGCCCCGAACCCTTTGTCTCCACTTCTTAGTGCTGGAGTAACAGAAGGGTGGTGCTTGCCAGGCTTTTTTTGTTTTAATGCTGGTGGTCTAAACTCAAGTTCTCACACATGTATAGTAGGCACCTTACCCACTGAGCCATCCCAGTCCTCACCCGGACTTTTTCAGAGGCAGGTTGTGATACAGTAGGTTAAATGGACACCAGCAACAGGTCTGTGCATTTCATCACATTAACTGCCCACCATGTTTTTGTTCTTATAGCCTCCCTCTGGTCTGCTTGTCAACGGTTCAATTCACAGAGTGCTTCATATCCACAAAGGTAATACCAAAATGTGGGTTTGGTGATTTTTCCATTCATCTGTAGAAATGTTACTTTCAAGTTAAAACTTCTCTACATTTGAAGCTGGACATGACAATAGAATTGGTGGCACAAGTCTTTAATCCCAGCACTTAGGAGACATTGGCAGAGGCAGATGGATCTCTATCAGTTTGAGGCGAGCCTGGTCTACATAGCAGGGACTACATAATAGAGAGACTCTGTCTTTAAAACAAAATAAAAACAACAACAATAAATTTCTCTACATTTTGATGGAGTTGGGGTGGAGGGGATGCTATAGCTCAGTGATAGCATGGTGGCCTAACATTCTTAAAGCCTTGAGTTCCACCTTTAGCATAAATGCATATACATGTATACATACAGTTCTATCTGCAACAGAAATCATGCATGCATACATGCATGCATTACATATATGCATACCCCCAGAACAACATCTGACATACAAATGGTTTGGCCCTGCAAAACCATTCTCAGCAGCAGAAGCCTGTTTGATTCCCAAAAGGAAAAATTACAAAACAGAGTCTGAAAACATGAAAAAACCCCAAGTGGCATTTCACTGAGCAGCCTGTTCTTCCACTTCTCTTGTGACAGGTCCAGCCCTCCTGCCAGGCTTCATTTTTCCAGCTCCCTCTTTCCATGTTCCTCATCTGGTTCAGTCACGGACCTAATGGCACCCAGTACAGGGTCTCCTTCCAGCTATTCCTGGTCCCTCAAGGTCGTTGCCTAGCCACAAACAATGGAGTTCATGTTCCTAGGCACTCTAAGAACTGGTATTTTAGGAAAGTGTCCATTCGTTGCACAGATGTGTACAGAGCCATCCTGTGTGCTTGTGAATGACATAGATAGGCAAGGCTTAGGTCTGAGGTCTGCACGTTCCCCTGGAGATAGACTGGTTGGAATGCCTTTGTTAGTGCTAAAGAGTCAGCGTGATCCTTGTGGGTCTTATACCCCTCCATAGCAAGCTTGCACACATATCCTCCTGATGCTCACTGCACAGCTGTTTCCTGAGGCCTTGGGCATGTGATGTGTGTTTATGAAATGCTTTTGCAGATACGTTCCTAAGACCTCCCTGAGTTCACCACCCTGGCCAGAAGTGGTTCTGCCGGACCCTGTTGAAGAGACCAGACACCACGCAGGTAGACTTTGCAGGGGCAGGGCAGTATGGCATTTGTAGCCCTAGCTCTTGGGAAGCTTGGGCAAAAGGACTACTGCGAGTTTGAGACCAGCTTAGGCTATAGCAAAGCGAGACTCTATCTCAAAAAAAAAAAAAAAAAAAAAAGACTAAAAAGGAAAACAAATGGGCAGCACCTGTGCCCATTCCTGTGAGCCACTGAAGTAATCCTTGCCGTGGAGAAAGATGGCAGGTATGAGTGCTCTGAACTTGCAGGGCATGTGAGTCCTCCTGGTTGGTTGGTTAACACCAGCATTTAAGATGAGCCTTCATGTGATAAACAGCCTTCCAGCATTGGCTGGAAAGCAGCTGGCTGATGGGAGGGGTAGTGGGTGCTCCTCCATCTTCAGCTATGCTTTGTGTCAGTGCGCACCTGTCATCCCAGTACTCAGCTGGGAGGCGCACAAGTTCACATCCAGCCTGGGCTATATGTCAGGAAAGGCAGCGTGGCTTTCGCCAGCTGAAAAGTCACATCAGAGTTTCCCAAAAGCTAGACGTTTCCATCGTTTCAGGGAATCTCCTGGTGTTTTAAAATACTGTTTGAGGTCCTGCCCAAGATAAATAGAGTCACCCCTAGGGATCTGGGCTTGGTTGGAGAACTTCCACAGATAGCAGAATCCATGACTGCCGTACCCTGACGTGGAACAGCAATGTTTGTGAGCAGCCTGTACAGACCCTGCCTGTCCTCTCAGAAGCACGTCCGGCACAGACTTGTGTCAGTGCTCCCTCACTGCTCAGTGTACCACCATCAGGAGAGGTCTATGTGTGTTTGGTGCATGTACCGGTTTGGGTGTTGTGTTTTGTTGTTTTCTGAATATCTTCAATCTAACTTGGCCAGACACTGAAGGCTCATCCTCATGGTGATGCCAGGAGCTGCTTTTGGCCTTGACCTTCTCCAGGGCAGGAATTGTCATGTCCATCTTACATGTCCAGCCCCTGGCCCAGGGGTTGGGTCTGTGCCCAATGGGTATCTGTTGAGAGACTATGACATGAGCCAGAGTGGTGATGACGGGAACAGAGGAATGTGGAGGGAAGGCAGGTGGCACTGCCAGAGAAGGAGTGTGGGGCCCAGGAGGCTCTGCCAGGTCAGGGAGATAGAATTTGGCTCCTTGGGCTGCAGAAGGACGGTCTCCTCACTTCTTAGACTGCACACTTTTCACCGTGGGGTGTGGTCCGGCGTGGACTCAAACTCACTGTAGTCCTGCTTCAACCTCCCAAATGCTGGGATTATAGGCGTCATCATACTCCACTTATGCACTTGTTCTTAACTGATTAAAAAAAAAAAAAGCAAGACAAGATGAGGGCTGTGCCCCAGAACTACAGAAGTAACACATCTGCCAGCACTCCTGAGCACACCAGTCTCACTCCCCACCTGCCTATTGGGTGGGTAAGCGGGGCTAGACAGACTGCAGGAGACTCCCCACAAGGGAGCCCAGTGGACAGCCAGCAGCCTGTCCAGTGCGTGATTGCCACCGCTATTGCCCTGCAGAGGTTGTGAGGAAGGTGAATGAGCTGATCGCCAGGGGCCAGTATGGCCGGCTCTTTGCTGTCGTGCACTTTGCCAGCCACCAATGGAAAGTGACTGCTGAGGACTTGATTCTAATTGAAAATGAGTTGGACATCAAGTGTGGAGACAGGATTCGGCTGGAGAAGGTGAGGTGCAAATTGCCTTGTGAACTCAGGGCCTCAGGTACCCAATGAGTATCACTGAGAGGGTTTTCTCAGCTGCACTGAAAAACAAGAGTCCCTGCCAGAGTGGAAAGGGAGTGGAATCAGTCTGGGGCAGAGCAAAAGGGAAGCCAGGGCTGACAAGAAGGCAATTAGGCTGAGCTGTGTCTCCATAGGCCCAATCACAGATGTAAAGCCACCAGTTGAGCTTGGAGGGAGATTTCTAGCACCTGCTCTTTCGGGGAGGCTGGGGAGGTCCAACAGCATAATGGTGTGCAGGCAGCAGTGATGGTTGCCGAAACAGCTCAGACTGATCATTTTATTTATATTTAAGACAAAGTCTCCTGTACCCCGGGTTGCCTTAAACTTACTATGTAGACAAGACTACTCTTGATCCTCCAGCGTCTACCTTTCCGGGGTGGGGGGGGGCTGTCAGAGGTCAGCTTGCAGAGATCATTTCTCTCCCTCCATTGTGGGCCCTGGGCCTGTGTTTTCAGTTTCCTGTCCAGGCTCAGCATGTAGACAGCGCCTGCTCCCAGTGCTTCCTGTGACTGTGGTGAGGATCTAGAGATTAAATATGCTACCTTTTATCTTAGGTCCTGCTGGTCGGGGCAGACAACTTCACACTCCTTGGCAAGCCACTCCTCAGGTAATGAGCTTCTAAACTCTGGGCTTGGTCCATTGCCTGGGCTGCCTTACAGACTGGACACAGTGTGATCGGGCCCAGGGGCCTTGCCACACTTCACTGTGAGAGTTAAATGCAACAGCTTCTTGTACAGTTCTGGAGGGTGCGTGGTGTCCCTGCAGACACCCAGCCAGGTCAGTCACGGATCTGTTAGAGTATAGCCTTCCTTCCTTCCTTCCTTTCTTTTCTTTCTTTCTTTCTTTCTTTCTTTCTTTCTTTCTTTCTTTCTTTCTTTCTTTCTCTCTCTCTCTCCCACTCTCTCTTTCTTCCTTCCTTCCTTCCTTCCTTCCTTCTTTCTTTCTCCCTCTCTTTCTTTCTCTCTCTTTCTTTTCTTTTGCATTTGGCTTTTGGCTTTTTGAGACAGGATCTCTCTATGTAACTCTGGCTGTCCTGGAACTCACTATGTAGACCAGGCTGGCTTTGAACTCATAGAGACTCACCTGCCTCTGCCTCCTGGGTGCTGGGATTAAAATAGTGCAGGACTATAGCTGGCAGCCATGTAGCCTTTCAGATCATCTTAAGGGCTGGTGGTTCTGCTCAGGGATAGAGTAGCTACATGTTAAGATTGAGGCCCTGTGTTGTGTCTCAACACCACAAACAATGTTTAATTTTTTTTTCTTTGTTGTTAGTTGCTTTTTGTTTTGTTTTGCTTTTTTTTTTTTTTTTTGGGGGGGGGGGGTCATGTCTTAAGACAGAGTTTAACTGTGTAGCCCTTATTAGACCGAAACTCACAATGTGTACTAGGCTGACCTTGAATTTGTGGCCACCCTGCCCCTGCCTCCCTGACTAAAAGCCACACCTGACTAAAAGATTTTTTTTTAAACTGTTCATTATACTTTCTTGCTGTTTTCAAAATGCTAACAATGAATAAACTAGATGTGGGGCACACAGGAAGCAGAGGCAGGCAGTCAGGTCAGATTCACTCCTTGGATGTAAAAGTTCAAGGTCAGTCTAGGGTGCATGAGACCCCATTGCAAAACCAGGAATTTTTTGGGAAGCTTCACCAAGTTGTGAATAAAGGTGAAAAGCAATTAAGGAATTGCACTGTCACCATGTCATTCCTTTTCCTTCTTTCTAGAAAAGATCTCGTACGAGTTGAAGCCACTGTCATTGAAAAGACAGAGTCATGGCCCAAAATCAACATGAAATTTAAGAAAAGGAAAAACTTCAGAAGGAAAAAAAGTAAGTGTGGGACAGCGTTGTTGGGGCCCCGTGCACCCAGCATACTGTGTTTGTCACCATGTTCCCTGTCACATAGCTGGGCAATGCTAGGGTGATGTCATCCGTAAAGTCATGCCAGCGTTTTGTGGTGTGAGGGCCCCAGGACTACTCGCTGTCCCATTACAACATACAGACCAGCATGTGAACCTGGCGTGGCCCCCACCTTGAGACACCGAGGGATAGCAATGGTATAGTGGATTGCCTTGGATACTGGAAGCAACTCCCAAATGTGCTGACCTATACACTCCGTGCATAGGTCGGGCTTAGGTGGTAATGACAGGACAGGAAGCTCTTGGCAGGCAGCTTTGTGCTGTCAGCACGTTTGTGCATATGACATCAGATACTTCAAAGAGAGACATGATTAGATGCTCAGAAGCAGGTCCCTGACCTCTGCAGGAAGCAGACAGTCAGCTGTGCTCCTTGAAGTCAGTTGGTGAGGCTAAGCAATCCACACTCTCTCCTCTTGATGCTGTCTGCATTAGCCCTTTAGGAATGGGCCCAAGAGTGTCGTGGAGGTGCCAAATACAAACATCCTCTGCATGGTCAGGCCATGGCCCCTGGCTGAATTTTAAGGAATTGTGGAGGCTTTTGATACAGTGCTCATCTGAAGGCTGGAAGCCGAGAATGCTCAAGAGGCCCCAGAGCCAGTGTGAGGAGAGAGACTGAGGGAATGACCAGCTTAGGGGTGTCTGGGATGAGGCCACAGTGCCTAGTTCCAACAGAAGGCTGCAATCTGGGCCCTCAGCATCAATTGAAAGCTGCCCCACGGCTGTTCTAGGAACAAAGACATGCTCTCCCACAGGAAGGAGTGGCCACGAGGCTGCTGACCTGAGGTGAGGGCAGGTGGAGTCTGAGGGTGACTTCTCAGGGTACTGCTTCCCTTTGGGATGGGTGGGGGCAAGACAGTGGTTGGTCTGGCTCAGCAAGAAACCTCTGTGATGTTGAAAGTCATGGGAGAACAGTGCCAGGGAGCAGGTGTGGTGCCAAGGCCAGGTGGACTGTGGAGGGAAGGAGGGAACACCGGTATCCCTTGCCCCTCAAGTCAGTCTCCCTTCCCTGGGGTGGGGGTGAGGGGTCCCAAGGGCAGATGCCACTACCCCCTCATCTTTGAGAGGGGTGCTAATAGATGTGGCCCATCCCCCATTGCCTGCTTTGTTCTGATGTGTCCTCAAAGCAGCAGGCGGTCCACGAACAACTAGAGAGCCATGGAACACCAATCCCCGCAAGGCAGAGGGGCCCGGAGGGTAGGGCCCAACAGAGTGGCTGCAGAATCTGTCTCTGGGGGTGTCTCAGCAGCAGATGAGGCCAGGCTCATCTGCTCACACTTGTGGGCCCAGCACTGAAGAGACTGAGGCAGAGTTCCCAGGCAGCAAGAACCTATTTCAAGCCATGCCCAGGACCAGTGAGATGGCTTGACAGCTAAAGACACTTGCCCACTCCAGAATCCACATGGTGGAAGGAGACTCCTGACTTCCCCCAAACTTTCTTCTGATTTGTCTGTGCATGCACACATACGCATACTCACAATGTGGCAACCTGCATGCACACACACAATAAATGCAATTTTTTAAAAAGTTTTTTTCCCTTATTTTTTAGGTTTTTCAAGACAGGGTTTTTCTATATATAGCCCTGGCTATCCTGGAACTTGCTTTGTAGATCAGGCTGGTTAAGAAATTTTTAATCAGCTCCCCCCTTCCCCCCCCCCCCCCCCCCCCCAAATAACAGTGGCAGTTACAGTGGCTTGGAATGTAGTCTCAGGTCCTATCCCAGTCAGCAATATCACAGTCTGTGTTAGGAGGGAGCATCTCCCATCCCTGTCACTCAGAGTGACAGGTCCATCTTGCCCTTGAAGCCTTAAGGCCATTGTGGCTGTGGGAGCAAACCCTTGGCCATAGGCCACTGGGGGTCCAGCATTTCCAACTGTAGGTGGAGCCTGTGAAGTGGGTAAGGTGGCGGTCTGTGCACATCTGAAATGGACATGGCCAGGGGCCAGGTGGAATGCACTGTTGGGGTGAGCTGGTGCCTGGGCAGAACCCTCGAGACAAGTGTCTGTGAAGGAGATGAGGCTCAGCCTGTGACAGGGTTCTCTCTTTCATTCTCTCTTTCAGTCATTGTGAACGCACAGACCGTCCTCCGGATTAACACCATTGAGATTGCTCCTCAGTTGCTGTGACCACAGAGTGGATATCTAAGAAGCATAAAAATAAGTTCAGGTCTGCGCTCAGGAGGCTGAGGCAGGAGATCACAAGTTCCAGGCCAGGTTGGGCTACACAGCAAGAGCCTGTCTGATAATGAAAGCAAATAAAGTATTTTGTAGGAGACTGAGCCTGTGTTCTGCAGTTAAAGGCAGTTCACGCCTGATTGGTGGGGGACGTTCATGTCTAAACAGCCATCACCCTGATCCCTAGCAGCCTGGAGGAAATGACTGACCAGTCCCCACCCCAACCCTGGGCCAAGCTGGCTGCTTGTACAGACAGGCAAGGTATTCTTGGCAGCTGTGGCAGGGACAGAAGTGGGCAAGACCAGGAGTTACCAGGATAGCTGCTGGAGTTGGGCATGTGGCTTGTGTGGCAGATCATTTCCCTGGCATGCAGGAAGCCCTGGGTTCCAGTCCCAGCTCTCAGAGGCTGAAGTAGGAGGATCCCAAGTTCAAGGTCATCTTCAGCTGCATGGTAAGTCCTAGGCCACCCTGAGCTATATGACCCTGTCTCAGGACCCTACTCCAGGTGGAAACTTCTCCTGGCCAGGAGATCTATGCTGAGTGTTAACTGCTGTCCTTTTCCTCCATCGCTCCGTCAGGCAGAGGTTACAATTCAGGTGGTCAGTGCTCCAGCAGGATGGCAGAGAGCACAGTGCTTTCTGGAGACAGTGTCAGGGTTAGGGCAGAGGGTGAGGCAGAAGGGAGTTCTGATCCTAGGAAGGGTTTAGGTCTCCAAGGCTGTACCCTGTGAGTCAGGCCCACCTTGGGGAAGACCACCAGGAAGGTCACCCAGGCTCTAAGGACTGTAGCCAGAAGCATGGAGTCAGCGAGGAACCACAGGCCATCCACAGGCACTGCCGGAGTCTTCTCTGGAGATGGGGGAAGAGCTGTGACAGAGTGGGGCTTTTGGACTGGGGTAGGAGGCAGAGCCCTGAAGACTGGTTCCCCTGCAGCTCCTTTCGTGTGCAGCAGGGGGCAGCACGCCACTGGCTACCTCAGTCCTAAAGCCTGAAAGAGGAGGGAGGTGCTAGAGAGCAGCCCTTTAGCACTGTCTGAGGCCCCATTCTGCTGACACAGCCTAGGTGGTCAGGCCTTGGGTGTGGAGTGCTCTCCCTGCCATTTAGCCATGGCAGCAACCTGCAACTTCTGCCAGTCAGTCAGTCAGTCAATCAGTATGTGCACATATATGCCACAGTGAACATTCTTGGGAATTGGACCTGCCTTACAGCTCATTTAAGACTATATCCGCCAGGTCAGCGGCCATGGAGCTCACAGAGACTCTCCTGTCTCCTCTCGTTTCCTGGAGCTGTACTGGGCTTACAGACATGGCTTATCCGTGGTGCTGGGGCTCAGAACTCAGGTCTCCAGGCTTGTGCAATAAGTGCTTTACCACTGAGCCGTCCCCGGCCCAGCCTCCTTTATTTATCATTTGTGTGTATGTCTGCTATGAGCAAGGACAGAGGTGTTGTAGACCGCCGAAGAGCTTGCGTAACAGGCAGTTGTGTGTTTGCCTGGGTGCTGTGAAACTCAGGTCCTTTATTAGCCACTGAGCCATCTCTCCAGCCCAACGTCTAACGAATTCCTCTAGCCGTTCATAGCTCATGCTGGAACCTGGAAGCCAGCTCTCTCCTATCTCCTCCTGCTAGCTCAACACTGTCTCTGAGCCCCACTGGTCTAATATCCCTCGACTAAGTCTTGTACACATCTGTACTTTCATTGTTTTGTTTTAAAGATGGTGTGTATCCCAGGCCGGCCTCAGGCCTAGTATATAGCAGAGAACAATCTAGAATCTGTTCCTCCTGCCCCACTTCCAGACTACTGGTATCACAGGTGCACACACACTCACTTTATTCTTGCAGTGCGGGGGGGGGGGGGGGCATCCAGAGCTTGGTGTATGCTGGGCCAGCACTCTGCCAGCTGAGCAACATTCCCAGAACTGCTTTTTGTGGGTGGTTTTTGTTTTGTTTTCTTGTTGTTGTTTGAGACAGGGTTTCTCTGTAATTCTGGCTCTCTTAAAACTCACTCTGTAGACCAGGTTGTCCTCAAACTCACAGAGATCTGCCTCCCGAGTGCTGGGATCAAAGGTGTGCGCTACCACCGCCTGGCTTGTTTGTGGTTTCAAATGTTATTATTAGTGTCTGTGTCCAAAATTGAACAGAAGAAGTGTCTGAGTTCAGGTGACAAGCCCCCATCTCACCAGCTTGTTTGTCTGTTATTTAAGACAACCTCTTGCAGACGGATGAGATTGCTGATAAGAGGATTTCAGTCTCCCAAATACGCATAGAACTGACCCCTACAGATTGTCTCCTGATCTCCAAACAAAGGGAATTGTAATTTAAAGGCTTCACTCACCTGTGTATGTGTGAGTATGTGCACCACCCGTGTGCAGGCGTCCACAGAGACCAGAGAAGTCACTGGGTCCTCTGGACCCGGGGTCACAGGTGGGGTGCCCTGTCGGTGCTGGGAACCAACCACTAGTCCTCCACCAGAGCAGTAAACGGGGTTTTTTTTCCCCTTCTGGTTTTGAGTCAGGGTTTTTCTGAGTAGCCCTGGCTATCCTGGAACTCATTCTGTAGACCAGGCTGGCCTTGAAGTCACAGAGTTTTGCCTACCTCTGCCTCCCAAGTGCTGAGATTAAAGGCTTGTGCCCCTACTTCCTGTTAAGCAGTAAACACTCTCATCTGCTAAGCTATTTCTCCAGCCCCAATAAATATAATTTTAAAAACAAAACTGGGGTTGAGGCTGGAGAGATAGCCCAGTTAGAGCACTGGCTACTTTTCCAGAGGACCCAGGTTTAATTCCCAGCACTCACTTGGCAGCTCACAGCTGTCTGTAATTCCTTTTCCAGGGGATCTTACTCCCTTGCACATGCAGGCAAAATACAAATGTACATAGAATAAAAATAAATTAGTCAGGGGCTAGAGAGATGGCTCAGTGGTTAAGAGCACTGGTTGCTCTTCCAGAGGTCCTGAGTTCAATTCCCAGGAGCCACATGGTGGCTCACAACCATCTATAGTGAGATCTGGTGTCCTCTTCTGAACTGCAGGCAGACATGCAGGCAGAACACTGTATATATAATTAATAAATATTTAAAATTTTATTAATTAATTGGAGGGGGAAAAACACCAAGCCTGTGTTCCTAGTACTTAGAAGGTGGAAGCGAGAGGATCAGAAGTTGAAGGCCAGCTTTGGCTCTATGGGAAATTTGAGGCCAATCGTGACAGGAGACCCTGTCTCGAAAATAAATAAAGATCCCCAGTTCCAGTCTACCGGTGAAGCAGATGTGGCCCTCATGGACAGCTTAAACACCCTCTCCAGTGAAATGCAGCTACTATCTGTGAGGTCACCCCAGGAAGGTCCTGTCAGGAGAGACCCCTGTCTACAGACACCCAGCTGGGCCCGGCCCTCAGTCAAAGCACTCCCCGGGTGGGCCGTACTGTGACAGTGGCAGGGTTCATGGTGGCTGTAGGGCTGACAAAGGGTCTGTCCCAGGCACTGTGGACCCTACTCCTCCCTTTGCACATAGCTCTGGGGACCAGTGCTCACAGCAGCAACAGCTGCTGTGCTTTTTCCTCCAACATGTCCACACCCCAGACCTGCGGCACCTCCCAAGATAACACAAGCACATTTGGAAGGCACAGTGCCCTTTGACCCAATTCCAGGGCAGCCGCCACCCTGTCTTGATGGCTCAGCGCCTCCAAGGGCAGAAGCACAGCTGCCTGAGTCTAGAAATATGTCGCCTTCCTCCCTTTCATCCAGGGCATGGCTTCAGGGAGGCAGTTCTCCCGTGGGGTCCTGGAGCTCCAAGAACACAGGGATGAGGCCTAGCCCCTCCGCTCTCCCAGCTGCCGGTGAACACGAATGGCTGGCAACATTTTGCTACATTGTCTCAGGAAATGATTTCTGAGCAAAGGTCATTAGGTCATTCATTTTAAAGTAAAAGCGTGGGGCTGGGGAGATGGCTTAGTCAACACCCTTCTTGCCACACATCCATGAGGATCCATGAGGATCTGAGTTTGATCCAGAACCTAAATAAAGAGCCAGGTGCGCACTGGCAAGGCAGCTCAGCCGGTAAAGGTGCCAGGGCCCTGACAACCGAAGTTTTATCCCAGAACCCACATAGAGGAGAGACTGATTTCTCCAACTTAGTTTTTTACTTCCACAAACATGCCCAGTCTCACATGTGTCCAACACACACACACACACACAAATGTAATTTTTTTTAAAGCTTGGCATGACAACACATCAGTTGTCTTAGTGTTCAGGGTGCAGAGCCAGGAGGACCCCTGGGGTTCACATCCTATCTAGCTGACTTTGTGCACTACAGATTCAGAGCGAGAGAGACCTTGAATGGAAAACACAAGAGAGAGAGTTGGGCATAGTGGTACATGCCTTTAGCCCAGCACTCAGAAGGCAGAGACAGACGGATCTCTGCGTTCAAGGCTAACCTGGTCCACACAGGGAGTTCCAAGGTCAGCACTCTACATGGTGAGACCCTATCTCAAAAGGTGGGGGAGAGGGGGCAGAAGCAGAAAGCCAGGCTTGGCGGCACCCACCTTTACTCCCAGCACTTGGGGTGCAGAGGTAGGCAGATCCCTGTGAGCTTGGGGCCAGCCAAGGCCTTTCAGATGACTCAGTAGCACTGACTGCACAAGCCTGAAGACAAGGCTTCAAGGCCTGGAACCCACATAAGGTAGAAAGAACCAATTCTACTAAGTTTCTTCCAACCTCCACACCAATGTGTGTCACATGCAACATGTTCATGCTACATGAACATGCAAACACACACACCACAGATAACAGAACACACTGTGTTGAGGCCGCCTTACATACCAAGACACCACAGAAAACCAAAAAGATGTCACCCTAGTACACAAAGGACAGTGACCAGGAGGGCAGTGGCCAGGCTCAGGAGACACAGCAGGGAGGCTCCTGGGTACTGGGTGCTCATGGGGGTGAGGTGGGGCTTTCTGCCCATCTCCTTGGGATCCTGACCTCATCAGAACACATTCTGGGTTTGAGGCTGGGGACCGGACCACAAACAGATGCTCCTTCACAGGACTCTCGCTTCCCACCGGCTCCGAGCTGCAGCTCCATCCCCCTTGCAGTGCGCATGGGCAGGTGCCAGGGGCTGCAGTCCACCTCGCTGCCCTTCCAAATCCTGTCCATCAGCCGCTGTAAAGCTGCATGTGTCTCCTAGGGCCAGGCTGGCATTAGGCAATCGCTCTTCCTCTCCTTTCCTCACCCAGAGCCCTTAAAGCCATTAGGCTCTCCGGAAGAACAGGATTGTTTTTTGCTATCTGCACTGAGCCTACTGTTGCAGTTTTACTTAGCATGGGGTCTCCCTACCTACCCAAGCTAGCCTCGAAACACTCCTCCTTTCTCAGCCTCTCCAGTGTTGGGATGGTAGGTGGTAGGTGTATACACTGCCCACTGGCCACACCCAAGTTTATGATATTGTGGGGCCTTATGGGGTAGGATGGACCAGGACCTAGGACAAGAGGGTGGGGCCCAGCCTTGGCAAAAGCAGAATTGGAGATTAAGTCCTATGAAAACACAGGCATGCAAACACACACACACACACACACACACACACACACACACACACACACACCTACCTTTAGAGGGGCTATCTAAGAAGTCCCAGGACTCCTTGGTAAGGAAGCTGCAGACTGGTGGCTCAAAGCCCCTCTGCAGCCTGGCTTGAGCCACCCAGATGGAAGGGGCGTAGTGTGCTTGAGGGGGCTGTGAAGGCCGGAATGTGTAAACAATTCGTAGAAAACGACCATGTTTCTTTCACCTGGATGCTTCTGGGAAGAGAAACTGCCTGGCTGGAACCCTTCCCTGCCTAGTGCTGTAAAGCCAAACCCTGAAGGAAGGGCTGTGGAATTCACAAAACAGGCTGCAGAGCAGGTGTGTCTAACAAGTTAGCTCCGGGTGAGGCGTGATTCTGGATCAGCAAACGTTCCCCTAGTTATAGAGTAAAACACGGGCAGCTTTATGGCTTGGATTTTCCCATGCCCATTAAAGGTCCACAGATCAAAAGTTTGAGTCCCAAGGTGGTGGCACTAGCAGGAGGCACTGAACCCTTTGGTAGGTGGAGCCTGGCAGGAGGAAGTTAGGTCACTGGGGTTGTATCTTGGATGGGGCACAGGTCAATTAGTTCTCTTGTTACTGTGAAAGAATACCTTACAAAAGCAACTTCCAGGGGGAAGAAAGGATTTCTTTTAGTTCAGGGTTTAAGGGACAAAGTCCGTCCTGGTGCAGTCACAATGGCAGGAAGGAGAGGTGACAGGAGCAAAAGGTCACATTGCACCCAGGCAGGAAGCAGAGAGGTGAATGCTGATGTTCAGCTCATTTTCTTTTCTGCAGGGTGGACCCCGGCTCAGGGCGGGTCTCCCCTTCCCACCTAAGGAGGATCATCTTCCCATAAGCAGTTGCTAACCAGACATGCTGAGCAGGGGCCTGTGATCCCTGAGCCCGAACACCCACAGAAGAGGGTCAGGCATGCAAGGGTGGACAGATCCTGTTCCAAGCACTCGCTGCTCTTCCGGAAGACCAGAGTTCTGTTCCCAGCACCCGCACCAAGCAGCTCACAACCACCTTTAGCTCCAGCTCAAAGGGGATCTGCTGCCTTTGTCTGGGCTCCACAGATGTGCGTTCGCGCATGTATGGGAGCACACACACACACACACACACACATACATATACACACACGCTTACTTTAAGAAAGGGATTTTTTGTGTGTGTGGTGTCCTGTGCATATAAATGGTTGTGTGTGTATGGAGGCCAGAGCTCAGCACTGGGGGTCTTTCTCAATCATGTTCCGCTTTATTTTTTGAGACCGTCTCTTGCTGAAGCTAGCTCACTAATTTGACCAGACCAGGTGAACAGCAAGACACAGAAGAGCAGCTAAATCTCAGGTGGCATCTAACCTTCATCCTCTTACAAGAGAACACCAGCAGGCCCACCTTTCTTTAAGAGTTATCCATTTATGGGCTGGAGAGAGGGTTCAGCAGTTAAGAGTACTTGTTGCTCTAACAGAGGACCAGGGTTCATTTCCCAGCACCCGCATGGTGGCTCACAAGCATCTGTGACTCTGGTTCCGGGGATCTGATGCCCTCTTCTGGCCTCCACAGACACCAGCCATAAGTACGGTGCTCATACATACATGGAGACAAACACTCATACATATAAGATAAAACTAAGTCTAAAATGTTTAAAATATATTTATTCATGTGCACGAACATTTTGCCTGCATGTAAGCATATGTCTGTCCATGCCTGGCACCCACAGCAGTCAGAAGACCCTGGAACTAGAGTTTTAAGTAGTTGTGAATCACCAGATGTGGGTGCTTAGAACTGAAGTCGGGTCCTCTGCACGAGAAGTCAGTGCTCTCAACTGCTGAACCATCTCTGCAGCTCACTGGGGGTCGCTTGCTGGTAGTCACAGCTGCTCTGACTGAAATGGTAATGGCCTTCCCGCTCACAGGACAGTATTCTGCAGCACCTTCCCTCTGGTAGAAAGCAGCACTAAGCACTCCCTGACTTCTGCAAGAGCGACAGCCACACATATGTTGGCTGGAATTCTTAAGTTAAAAAAAAATATCCTAGGTTTAAATTGTGTGTGTATGTGTGTGTGTGTTCTCTGGAGGAGCCACCTCTCCAGCCCCATGGCTATTTTTTTTAAATCTTCCTTATGTCAGAATTCCAGAGGCCCTTGAAGCGCTGGTTGTGGTTTCCCAGCTGAGAGTCTTTAGGTTGCAGGGCTGAATGAACCTGAATGGTGCTATGGTGCCTAGTGCTCAAGGCCTAGTAGACCAGTGCTGCCTCTGCCTGCCACCTGGCCCAGCACAGTGGCCAAACTTAATGTCCCTCGAGGGGTGGTAAAGTTGGGGCGCGTAGGGGGGAGAACCATAGATCAGGGTGAAGAAATGAAGCGGCCTGTAAACAGGGTGTCTACTCTTCTTAAACGAAGGCCCTGAAGATAGTTCAGTGGGTAAAAGCAACCTAGCCTGATGACCTGAGTCTGATTCCCCAAACCCCAAGGTGGAAGGAAAAAACAACTTCCGGGACTTGACCTCTGACCTCCACATGTGTGCCATGCCATGTGCATGTCCACATACATGCACACACACAACAAATAAAATCTAATAATTTTTACAAACAAGGAGCTATTTAGCTCATCCTGCCAGAGGCCCCACGGCTGTCTGTGGAACCTGGTAAAACCCATCAGAAGCCTGCAGCCTCCAGTGGTCCTCCCCGGAAACGGAAGCATGTCCATCTGATCCATTCACAGACTGGACTAATTATTCCTTTTGGTCTTGTTTATTTATTTTTGTTCTTAATTGTTTAAGAATATATGTATGTGTGTATATATGTATTTATATGTGTATGAGTGTTTTGTCCCCACTTATGTTTGCAAGCACAGGTATGCCTGGTGTCTTCAGAGATCAGAAAAGGGAGTCAGATCCCCCGGAACTAGAGTCATGGATGATGTGAACTGCCATGTGTGCGCTGGGAATTGAACCCCGGGACTCCGCCAGAATGAGTGCTCTTAACTACTGAGCCATCTCTCCAGCTCCATGTTTGTTTTGTTTTTATCTCACCTAGCCCAATGGATCTAAAACTCACTTTATAGCTGAGCATGGTCTAGAACCCCTGGTCTTCCTGTCTCCATCTCGTGTGAGTGGCAGGTCACTTCCCAGAGGAGAAAGCTGGGAAATCCCTAGGGATGTTTGCTTTCAGACATTGATAGACTGATGACAGATCAGTTGATAGTAAGTAGATAGGTAGACAGACGGTGGGTAGATGGATAGGTAGATAGATGATAAATGGATAAATGCATGCATTGGTAGACAAATAAGTAGATATATGATGGATGAATAGATTGGTGGATAGATGGATAGGTGGTATAAAGATGACAGCGGGAAGGATGGCAAGATAAGCAGGTGATAGATAGGTGACGGATAGCTAGGTGGATGGACAGATGAATGGGTAGGCAAAGCTGATGATACGTAATAGGTGCTGGGGAGATAGAGCAACAGAAAGAGGAGTGGATGGTTGATAGGTGCCAGATGATTGGTTGGTTGGTGGATAATGGATAGACAGGCAGATAGATTGTAGATATAAATAGATGATGATAGACAGACAGATACACAGCCAGTCAGCACAGCAGATGCTGGACGTATGAGAGATGACTCAGGGTGCTAGAAGCAAGCCCGTGTCTGAAGTACAGTCTGCTCTTTCAAATGTTTGAAATCTTTGACGAACCGAAAAGCACTGTCCTGAGGGCTATCCCAAGGCCAGCAGGAAGCAGTGAGTGTGTGACACTCTCCCTCTGCACAGCACATCCCAGGCCCAGCCTGTGGAGCCCTGGGTTACAGAGAATGGATTCTCTAAAAACTCTGGAAGCACTGCAACGCCGAAGAATGTCTGCAGTGAAATATTTAAACCCCCTTGTGTAGGCTGGGGCTACAGCTTGGCCTGTGAGGTGCTTGGAAGGCATGAAGCTTGGGCTCCATCCCCAGCTCTGCATCAGCTCTCACATGTGTCATCCCAGAACTTGGAGACAGAAGGATCAGGAGTTCAAAAAAAAAAAAAAAAAAAAACCCAAAAAACAAAGTGGTGTGTGTGTGTGTGTGTGTGTGTGTGTGTGTGTGTGTGTTGAGGGTGCATTTGCCTAGGTAAGTGCATGGAGAGGCCAGAGGTTGACGTGGGAATGTTGTCCTCAATCTGTTCTCTACTTTAATTTTATTTTATTGACACAATCTCTCACTGACTAGGCTAGAGTGACTAACCAGTGAGTCTGTGAGATCCACCTGTCTCCATCACCCAGGGCTGGGATTACAGGCACACGCTGCCATGCCCAGCTTTCACTTGAGTACCAGGGATCCGAATTCAAGCCCTCACCATTGCACAACAAGTGCTCTAACCACTGAACCGTCTCCCTGGCACTCCCAGTGTACAAGTGGGTTTCATTATTAATCAAGCTGGCAGGACCAGTGACAAGGTGATGAATGAGATCATTACAGAATGAGATCATTACACTGTTGCGAAAGTGCCAGGGACAGAGAGCAAGCAGAAGGGATGTTGATACCTGGAGTTTATGACGGGAAAGAGGTGGAGAAATTCCAGGCAGAGGAAACAAGAAGCAGAAAGGTCCTGAGGCTGCAGAGTGAAAATGGCTCGGTATTCAAGGTCTTGGTGGGTGGTAGAAAGGAGGAGGCACCAGGTGGTGAAAGTGTTAGACTGTCCCTCAGACTCTGTGGGTTGGGCTGTCCCTGAGGGCAGAACCAACATGGGCTTGGAGTTGCCCCATGTCTGGCTGGTTTCTGTGGCAGGTGGTACCTGGGTGGCGGTCTCGGCCCCACAGATAAAGAACATGCAGTTTGCAGAGCCCAGAGCATCCAACAGAATCCGGAAGCCTCTAGCTCCTGCTGATGCCAGCATGCAGTGGGCTCTCAGTAAACGCTGGTTGGAAGCTAGGCATGGCGACTGGGTCCTGTAATCCCGGCACTCAGGAAGCTGAGACAGGAGGATTTCCTTGAGTTGGAGACCAGCCTAGGCTATACAGAGAAGTCTAGCCAGCCTGGGCTACAAAGTGAGACCCTAGATAAACAAAATACCATAGAAACTAGGGATGGTGGTATACGCCTTTAGTCCCAGCACTTAGGAGGCAAAAGTGGGTAGACCTCTGTGAATTCAAGGCCAGCCTGTACAAACAGTTCCAGGCTGGTCAGGGTTACAGAGAAAGACTGTCTCAATCGATCAATCGGTCATCAATCAAACAATAAACCTGTACTAGGATGATAGCTCAGTGGGTAAAAGAGCCGCTGTATAAACGTGAAGACCTCTGACCAGCTCCCGAGAACCCACACAGAATGCCAATCACAGACATGCTCCTGTTGCCCCCGTGCCTGAGATGTAGAGACAGGTGTGTCCCAGGGCTCACCGCCAAGCAGCGTAGCTTATCAGCAAGTCCCCAAGGGCCTTGAGAGAGCCTGTTTCACAAAAGCAAAGCGGGCAGCTCCTAGGGAGGTAGTCTCCACATGCATGAGCTCACAAATGTGCATCTGCTCCCACAAGACGCCGCGCATGTAAACACGTACACACCCAAACGTGCTTCAGCTGGGCATGGTGGCCATACAGCCCTGCAGTGTCAGCGCCTGGGAAGCAGACACGGGAGGCCTGGCTCACCGCGCTGGGGAACAGGGGCCAGACACAAACGCCACACATTGTGTGACTTCATTTCTATGAAGTCCATTCTATGAAATGTCCAGAAAAGGCGAGTCCACAGGGGCAGAAAACAGCCCCGTGGTCACCTGGGGCTGACAGAGGCCCGGATGCCAGAGTGACTGCTGACGGTAGGAGTTTCCTATGCAGTGGTGACATGCTCCTGAAACGGATGGAGCTGATGGCTGCAGGGCTCATGAAATATAGTAAACCCCAGGCGTGAGTCCATGGGTCCTGTCAGGTGCCGATCACACGCCAGCAAGACCAGTTGCTGGTTTGGCTGGGTTTTATTCTGCTTTGTTCATTTTATTTTGTGGTTCCTTTGAACCAGGGTTTCACTGTGTAGCTGTGGCTGGCCTGGCACTTGCTGCAATCCTCATGCCTCTGCCCTCTGCCTTCTGGGATTACAAGCATGTAACACCAAAGCCCTACATTTCGTTTTGTTACTTCTATTAATTTGTGTGTTTGCGTGTGCTTGAGAGCCACAGCACAGCACGCCTGAGGAGCTCAGAGGACAACCTGCAGGAGTCAGTTCTCTCCTTTCACCGTCTGGAGCCCAGGAATCAAACTTAGGTCAGCAGGCTTGGCTGCAGGCACTTCACCCACTGAGCCATCTGGCCAGCCTGGCTTTTTTGTTTTGAAGATGTGCTAGTAGAAATTCTTCAGCTCAATTTATTAAAAGACTAACAGAAAACCAGGCAGAGTGAAAGGAGAGTGCATGAAAAAGGAAACGCAAAAGGCTCTGCATTATTCATAACAAAAAAAAAAATGTGAATTAAGGGCCTAGGCATGGCCCAGAGGAAGGCCATTTGCCCAGCAAACACAGGACTCTGGGTTCATCCTGGGTACCGTAAACATATGAATGAGTGACTGACGGAAATGCAAATTAAGACTATCCCAAGAACCTCCTACATTCAAGCCTTTAGTTGCAATACTTGGGAAGCTGAAGCAGGAAAACAGTGAGTTTAAGGCCAGCCTGGGCTATGTGCAGGACATGCTCCAAAACAAAAACGAAAAGATCCCAAGGCCCATTACTCATTTCTCAGAACAGGCAGATCTCACATTTTGGCAACTGCTCTATTTTTGCTTGGCATTCTGGGAACCGAACCAATCGCCTTGTACATGTTTCACCAACATGCCACCACGGAGCCCCGAACCTAGCTCCTTGGCACCCACCCTTGCTGAGATTGTGAAATGGCACTCTCATGTCTGCTCTCAGGGAGTCACAAAGAGGCCAGCCCCGGCAGAGTCAAAGGCTTCCGCATCCATAGCAGGGTAAGCTAGGCAGGACCTTCTGTAAGGATGCAAAGTCCAAGACTAATACATGAGTTAACAGCACATGGGAGACATATGGCACCCTCTCTCCCTCCCAACTTATGGTCACTTAGAGGTCAGAGGTCAACTGCAGTGATAACCCACTGCCCTTTTTGCAGACAGGATGTCTTGCTGGCCAAGGTGCTCAGCAATGAGGCTAGGCTGGCTGGCCCGCAAACCCAGGGAGCTACCTGGGCTCTTCCCTCACACTAGTGCTGGGGTCGTCAGCACACACCACCACCACATCTGGCTTTTCTTTTTTTTAAGATTTATTTATTTATTTATTTATTTATTTATTTATACATACAGTACTCTGTCTGCATGTCAGAAGAGGGCACCAGATCTCATTAGAGATGGTTATGAGCCACCATGTGGTTGCTGGGAATTGAACTCAGGACCTTTGGAAGAGCAGCCAGCGCTCCTAACCACAGAGTCATCCCTCCAGGACCCCACATCTGTCTTTTTAACTGGGTTCCAGGGCTCTTACACTGGCACAGCATGGGTTTCGTAGAGAAAGCCATTGCCCCACCTGCAGAGGACAGTCTCTAGGGGACGGACCTCACCTAATCAGCCAGAGGCCCACATGGAACAGACTTGGACCTTTCTTCAGATGAGAGGGGCCTCCTCTTGCCTGACGGCCTTGACCTTGGAGAATCGCTGTGCTTGCCTTTGAACTCACACTGCAGGGCCCCCTGCCTGGCCCTCGAGCCCATCGGCCTTCCGAGGCAGCTGCAGAGGGCAGGTCCTGGGGTCGGGCAGCCCCAGGGAGTCGCAGGCACCCACAACTGCACACCCATGTGAACACACACACAGACCTATGCACCCATTTGCAAGTGCGCACTCTTCAGCACCCATGTCTCCTTGAGAGAGAAACCTTTAATTCCCAGCACTCTAGAGGCAGAGCTAGGTGAATCTCTGAGTTGGAGCCCAGCCTGGTCTACAAAGTGAGTTCCAAGACGGCCAAGGCTGTCTGGAAAAACCAAATAAATAAATAAGCAAACAAATAAATGAATAAGACCAGGAAATACAGCCATTTATTTCTTTGTTTGTTTGCAGTTTTGTATTTCCGGTTTTGGGGTTTTCTCACCCCACAGTGAGTACCTATTCCTTCGGCAGTTTAAAATTAGCATTAGGAGGCCCCTGGCTCTCACCTGTGATCCTAGAATTCGTGGGGTGGGGCTGGAGCATGAGAGCTGCTGCAAGTCGGAGGCCAGCCTGGGCTACATATATAGCAAGACTTCGTCTCTAGCAAACCGTATAACCTAGGGGTGTGGTGCTCACACTGACCTGACCCAGAGCAGGGATCTGGAAGAGCCTGCTGCCCTATAGGGAAGGCAGCATGCTGGGCCCCACTGAGGTCCCTAACCCACCCCCAAGTCCTACACAGACCAGGGGCAGCTTCTCACCCTCTGCAAGTATAAATGGCACCAGAGTGGCCAGTTCCTCCTGCAGTCTGGCCGACCTTGACCCTGAACGACCCTACCTACCCACACAGACCCCCAGCTCCTAGCCTGGTCACCTCCCCCACCCCAGCACAAAGCGTCTGGATTCACCATCAGTGGCTTACAAAGGAAATAGCTTTAAGGGTCAGGGCAAACAGGCATCCCTGACTTAACCTGGGAGGAGTGTGGGCACCACAGCTCCTGGCCACACTCACCCACACTCACAGGGAACAATCTCTCCAGCTCCCACCTCCACAGTGCTGGGGCGGATCGCCTGGGGAAACGATTCGCTTATCTGGAGACCGGTTCCTTCTTTTTCCGTTGCGCAAGTGCTGTAGGGTTGAAGGGCCCCAGGCCTCGGTGATGTTCCAGATAGAGAGGTGCCCCGTGATGCTGCCAGCCCCGAGGAGGGCTGCTCAGAAGCTGGGCAGACCGGGATATCGGTCTGTTTGAAGGTCTGAGAGGTGAAGCAGATGACTGCGAGGCTCAACCTTGGTGTCCTGTTTGTTTCCCAGATGGGAAAGGCTACAGCAATCCGGGGACAGTTCAAGGTCATAGTGAGAGGGCCTCCCACCACCAACACACCCTACCTAGGCTGATTAGGAGCCGTGGTCACCCTGCAGCTAAATGGAAAAACTAGATGTAGGGTGCCCTTACAGATGAAATATTACTTGGCCATAAATAGGAATTAAGAGCCGGGCAGCGGCGGCACACGCCTTTAATCCCAGCTCTCGGGAAGCAGAGGCAGGAGGATGCCTGTGAATTCTAGGCCAGCCTGGTCTACACAGCTAGTTTTATGACAGCCATGGCTGCACAGAGAAACCTCATCTCGAAAAACCAAGGAAAAGGAGAAAAAGAAGGAATTAAGGTCTTTTACCACAGCACACCCAGGTGACCCCTGAGAATGTCCATGCTCAGTGAAAGAGGCCAGACACAAATGATCACGTCATAGGGTCCCATTTATATGAACTGTCTAGACTAGGGAAATCTTCATTTTTTTTAAGCTGACAGAAAGACAGGTTAGTGACCGCAAGGGACTGGGAACTGGGGGCTGGCGGCTTTCTGAATGATTAAGGGAATGTTTTATTCTGGAATCGGCAAGGATTATAGCACCTGTGTACGGCCAACGCCCCGAGATTCTGTGTCTCCGAGGGACTTGTTACCATGCGTGGGTCATGCCTTGGTAGGCTTTGCAGACTGAGAGCTTGCATTTAAAAAGATACAGCAGTATACAGCAGAGGTGAGTCCGCTGGCTGAACGCGGAGCTAAGAGAGCTGTGAGCAACCTCTGCATGGAGGGGCTCACTATCGCCCCATTTGCCTCCAAGGTTGGTGTTAGAGCTGCTTGTTGGGTCCTGCTGGCCCAGCACGGCAGGTGGAGCAGAGCCTCTTCGCTGTCTGAGTATGTTTTCTCTAGAGGCCCAGGACTAATCTGTTTGGCCCTACCTCCCCTTCAGGTTTCTGGGGCATAGCTGTACGCAAAGACAGAAAGAGAAGACCAGAAGACGCCTGAGTGGAGGGAATGGAGTGGATGCCCAGAAGCAGGGAGTGGAGGGAGGCACTGTGCAAGCATTGTGGGAGCACAGGCCGGGAAGAGATCTAGGCCCTGGAGCAGGGCCAGCTTTACAAGCAATCCGCCTAAAGTCAGTCACATGGAACGCTGCGGTCACTCTTTTTGAGATGTTCTCTCTCTCTCTGTGTCTCTCTCTCTCTCCTTTAGTGATGTAGTCTCGCTGTGTAGCCTTAGCCAAGCTGGAACTCACTATAGAGAGCAGGCTAACTTTGGACTTGTAGCAATCCTTCCGCCTCCCCCTACCAAGAGCTAAGATTACAGCTGTGTGCCACCATCCCCAGCTCAGAATGATTTTAAAATTACATTCGTGTGTGCATGAGTGAGTGTATGTGAGTGTAAGAGTGTGTGTGTGTGTGTGTGTGTGTGTGTGTGTGTGTGTGTGTGGTGTTGTATAGCGAAGGTCAGAGGACAGCTATGGACCTTCTTGTAGGTCCTCAGAACTCATGTTGTCAGGCTTGGTGTTCAGACCTTTCCCTGATGAGCCAGCTCACCAGCCTTGAAATGCAAACAAGCTGCACAACGTGGAAAGCTTAGCAAAAAAAAAAAAGCTTACTTTTTGTAAATAGTTTTACTGTGTCATTCCTTTTTTTATTTAGACAAAGGGGAGGTGTATATAAATAATATAGAAACAACAGGAAAAAGGGTAGATTATTGAATCTACTTTTATAGATATTTTTATATTGATACAAAATTAAGGTTATATTTTGGTTACAGCATACTATGTATCAACTCTTTAAGTTTTTGTACCTATGTAATTCTTAAAAATACAATGTGAAGTTCTAGTCCTTTTGAAAGCTACTATCATAAACTGTTTAGGATAATTAAGAAATGCAAACTAGGGGCTGGAGAGATGACTCAGAGGTTAAGAGCACTGGCTGTTCTTCCAAAGGTCCTGAGTTCAATTCCTAGCAACCACATGGTGGCTCACAACTATCTATAATGATATTTGGTGCCCTTGTCTGACATGTAGGCACACATGCAGACAGAATACTACATAAAAAAAAATAAATCTTTAAAAAAATGCAACCTAATAGTGAATCAAATTTGTGGTTTTGTTAGGTATTAGCTTAGTTAAACACAGATGTTTTCTAAGTTCATCAGTCAGTATATAGCTAGAAAGAAGTAATTCAGATATACTAGAGATAGATAGATGATCTTCAAAAACCTCAGAGATCGGTAGAATATGGCATTTAAAGATATTTTATTAATTTGAGAATATTTTGACAATGAGACATGTCAGCTCCTGGCACCACCCCTTTTCGACTTTGAAGAAGATGATGAGCTTCAAAAAATTCTCCTTTAGGAGATGGCTTCATATGTAACAAGCTAGCCATTGGGCAAGGAATGCCCTTGCTTCTGCTGCAGACAGAATGCTGGACAAACTGGATTCAGGAAAGTTGAGTGCTGAGCTTTGCAAGGACAAGGTAGGCAAGTCCTTCATAATACCTGCTTCCCAGAAAAGTTTGTCAGATATTCTGAGCCAGAAGGCTGAAGATGATGCTCCAATATTATAGAGATATCTTGAGTGACTGTCCAGCTAGCAGTCTCTGTCATTTCTATAGTTTTAGAAGCTGCTTGCTCTGTACTTCCTGTTTATTCAGATAAAAATTATCCTTCTCAGGTTTCTGATGGTGTTAAAGACTAAATAGTTATAATCTCACAATTCGATTAAGTTCTTTAGAATTTGAAAAGATAGTTTAGAAGATGGTTTTTGATAGATTTTGCAAGTTTTGATACAAAGTAATTTAGGTACAGAACTCTGGACTCAGCAAGATAGAACAGATATAGGATAGATAGTAGAATACTTTCTTCAAGGTTGTTAATTATGTATGGACTAGACACTGTGAATGTAATTTTTACCTGATAGTATATAGGTTATTGATGTTAGAGAAAAAGTCTTTTATTTAGACAAAAAGGGGGAAATGTTGCAGGATATTTGATCCCCTTGTGAACCAAAAAAATTGTGAACTGTAAAACCCTGTTTCTTGTTTGGTGTAGTTGATTCCTATTACACATCTTTATTCCAAGAACTTTCTGTGTATTATAAACAGACGATTATGGTGTGGCTCACCCAGCCCCAGCACACACCTTTAATTCAAGAGCTTTCTGTACACAGGATTTAATAAAGTTAACCCTAGGTCAAGAGGCAGAGCAAGAAACCAGCTGACAGGGATTAAAGAGTAGGAGGGACTTTGAGTTGAGGGTTATTTAAGACAGCATGGAGACGAAGAAAAAGCTTTTAGCTCAAGCTCTGGCTTTAGCTCCTCAGCTCCCTGGCTTTTGGGGCTTTGAGCTAGCAAGCCTTCAGCCTTGGGTTTTTTGACCTTTTCCTCCTGAGCTATCTCTTGACCTAGTAAGCATTTTAGTTTTCTTTCACCCGGACCTGAGCTGAGAAGGAAGATCAGCTGGGTGCTTTCCCTGCCTCTCCGAGCTAGGAGGTTTTCACCAAAACATTTGGCTCCTGAGTCTTTACTGGTAAAATAGAATGGTTGGAAAAAAATTGGTTTTTTTTTTTTTTTTTTTGAGACAGGGTTTCTTTGTGTAGCCATGGCTGTCCTGGAACTCACTCTCTACACCAGACTAGCCTCAAACTCACAGAGATCCACCAGCCTCTGCTTCCCTAGTCCTGGGATTAAAGGCATGTGCCTCCATCACCCCTAGGGATGTTGGATTTTTTTTTAATGTGCATTGGTTTTTAGCCTGAATGTGTGTCTGTATGAGGATGTCAGCTCTTAAAGTTACAGACAGTTGTGAGCTGCTATGTGAGTGCTGGGAATTGAACCCTGGTCCTCTACAAGACCAGCCAGTGCTCTTAACCACTGAACCATCTCTCCAGCCCCAATGTTGAATTTTTTAAACAATATTTTCATTAAATTTTAGGGGGCTGGAGAGATGGCTCAGCAGTTAAGAGCACTGGCTGCTCTTCCGGAGGTCCTGAGTTCAATTCCCAGCAACTACATGGTGGCTCACAACCATTTATAACGAGAACAGGAACATTTTAGCATTGTAGATGTTGAATTCGTTAAAGGCCTTTACTGAATACCAACATGATTTCTGTTCTTATTTATGTGTTGTGTTCCCCCTTATTAATTTACATATGTTGAACCATCCTTAAATGCCTGGAGCGAAACCATCTTGTGATTTGGTGGTCACAAAGTGTGACAAATCCAAGTGGTTACTCTTTTGGTGTTGTTTTGGTTCTAGAGACTCTTAGTTAGGGTTTTATTGCTGTAAAGAGACACCATGATCGAAGCAACCCTCATAAAGGAAAACATTTAATTGGGGCTGGCTTGCCATTTCAGAGGTTTAGTCCATTATCATCATGGCAGGAAGCACAGCAGTGTGCAAACAGACACGGTGCTGGAGAAGGAGCTGAGAGTTTTATATCTTGATCTGGAGGCTGTACGAGGGAGATGGTGTCCCACACTGGGCAAAGCTTGAGCATAGGAGAGCTCAAAGCCCACCTCCACAGTGACACACTTCCTCCAAAGCCACACCTACTCCATCAAGGCCACACCTCCTAATAGTGCCTCTCCCTATGGCCAAGCACAGGAGTCTATGGGGACCGTGCCAATTCAAACCACCACAGACACAAAGTCTCTCTGTGTAACCCTGGCTGGCCTGGGACTCTCTGTGTAAACCAGATTGGCCTCTAATTTATAAGAACTGGATTAAAGAAGTGCAGCACAACACCCAGTTTGCAAAAACTTCTTTGAGAATGTTTACTTTGTGTTCTTCAGGAATCACACTTGTCATCATAGCACTCAGCCATGGGGAGGCCAGAGGAGCAGGGGTTCAAGATCATCCTTGGTTACATAGCTATTTTGAGGCCAGCCTGGGCTACAAAAGACTCATCTTTCTGCCATTCTTCTTTTGTCTGGCTTTGAAATCCTACATTGGCTGGATTTCTCAATGTATTCCTTTCTGACCTGGAACTCTCTATGTAGACTAGGCTGGCCCCAAACTTGAACTCTCAAAGATCGGCTTGCCTCTACCTTCCAAGTGCTGGGATGAAAGGCATGTGCCACCAAACCTGGGTCATAAGACTCATTTTCATAGAACTCTTCCAAAACTTTTTTCATTAAAAAAAAAAAAAAAAAAAAAGTAATGGTTGGGCTACATAGTGAGATCCCATCTCAAAAACAAAACCAAACAATTTTAAAAAGAGTCTAGATTTTTAAAAAATGTATTTATGTGTTTATGTCTGAGTGATTATGTACCTGGTGAGTATGAATCCCCTGAAGCTGAAGTTAGTGACTGTGTGAGCCACCTGACATGGGTGCTGGGAACTGAGCCCTGGTCCTCTGGAACAGCCGGGAGTGCTCTTAACCATCTCTCTAGCCCCTGGCTTCTAGTTTTATTCCCCTACGAGACAATAAACAACAAAAGATAACTTTGGTATTTTTGTATCTGGTGTGACTTGTTCTGGTGGCCTAGAGATGATTCCTTAGGCTTAGCCTCAAACTTGCAGCAAGCCTCTTGTCCAAGCCCCCCATGTGTTAGTATTACAGACTTCAATCCACTATGTAGCAAGAACGGCTTTCAATGTCAGATCCTTCCGCCTCCAGCTGCTGAGTGCTGGGCTGACAAGCATGCACAACCATGCCTTGTTTGTATGGTGCTAGGACTCAAACCCAGGGCCTTGTGCTTAAGCTCACGTTCATCCCCGGTGCCCCAGGGTGGGGACAAAGGACAAGTGTGCTCAGCCTGGGATTCCTTGCTCCCATGGGCTCGGGCCGCACTAGGTCATTTTTGAAAACATTCAAATGCATTTCCAAGTCTGAGGAGAATAGCTTTTGCAAGTAAAACAGGATACAGCAGACTTATAAAAAGCAGCTCCGCAGCTCCTACGGCAGCATCCAGGGCTACACAGAGAGATCCTGTCTCAATAAATAAAGACATAAATATTCTTAACCATTCTGTTAATACCAAATAGGGCAGTAAAGCTTAGCCTTGGAGAAGATGCTTCATTGAGACAGGTTTGGTCAATAAAGCTCAGGCTGGCCTTGAACCCATGACCCTCCAACTTTAGCCACCCAAGGACTGGGATTACAGGCATACCCTGCCAGAGTTCTCTTGCTTTGCCTGCCCCTCATTCTTCAGCTCCCTAAAATCTTATTTCTATCTTTACCGTGTCTTCACAAAGATCTGCCTGCCTCTGCCTCTTGAATTCAGGGATTAAAGATGTGCTCTAGCATGCCCAGTTCCTTTTTATTTAATAATAATAATAGTTGCTTTTAAAAAAAATTATGATGTGTATGTCTGTTTTGCCCGCATGTATGTCTGTGTACTACTTGTGTGCCTAGTGGCCTCAGAGGCCAGAAGAGGGTGTAGGGACCCCAGGACATTACAGAGAACCGTGAGCCACCTCAAGGTGCTAGAATAGAGCCCAGGAGCTGGGTATTCAGCAAGAGCAGCTCCCGCTGCTGTGAATGTCAGCAGAGGACCAGAGTTCAGTTCCCAGCATCTCTATAGGGCAGCTCACAACCACCTGTAACTCCAGCTCCAGGGCATCTGATGCCCTCTTCTGACCTCAGAGCACTTGCACATACGTGAACACACAAACAGATAAAAGGTTTAAAGAATCTTTAAGAATAAATAGACATTTTAAAAACAAAAACCCTAAGGACAGAGCTTCCTGCCTGTCACCTGTTTCCTCTTACCCCCACAGGCATCTTGGCACAGAAGGTTCTGTCACCTACTTAGCTTGAGCCTCAACTGGACACGGCCCAGACTTATCCGAGGAAGTCTCATTTGGGGGATTGCCTCATCCAGTTGGCCCGTGGCACATCTGTGGGAGTAGCTCAGCGGGTAGCACACTCTGTGTCCTGGCTTCATCTCCAGCCCGACACAAACTAGGCACGATGGTGCACGCCTGCAATCCCAGCCAGCCCCAGGAGGTGGTGGTGGAAGGGTCATGAGTTCAAGGTCACTCTTTGTTACATAATGAGTACCAGTCAGCCTGGACTACCAGAGGCCAACTCAAGAAAAGGTGGGGTGGTGGGCCTCTTGCAGAGAATCCAAGTTCAAATATTCCTAGCATCCACCTGGTAGGATCTGTGCCTGGAGCGTTTACTTATTTTTGTGTGCGCCCATGAGTGAGTGCATGTGTGTGTACCTTTTCCTGCTGAGCCATCTCACTGGCCCTGTCCTCTTTTCCTAAAGTGATGAAACTGAGTCTAATAAGGGACAAGGAGGGGCCCGCACTGACATTGCTAGCCCTGGGCTCCGGTGGCTTGGCTTGTTTCCCCTCTGGGACAGCATCCACCACCAAACATCCCTTCTGCTGGGTGCTGGGGGAGGGAGGGCAGAGAGTCATTGACCTGCAGGGGAGCAAGCAGGGCACCTCCAGCAGGACATTTGCACTCTCCGGTGGGAGCGCCGGGTCACAGGGGAAGCCTTGTGGATTCTGAGTTCCTGTCCCCACGACCATCGGGAGCCTTGGGTTTGTTATCCCTGTGACGTCTCCACTGTCCTCATGGAACCTGGTGACGCTGGCTGAACAAATACTACCTCCGATATTGACTCAAAACGTGTACAGGGGCTCAAAGTTCAAGCTCAGGGGGACTGGAGGCTTGGAGGAGGAGGCAGGGAAAGTACTGAGTTGTGGAATTACAACATCCTTTATTATGGGATAGAGTTCTCTCAAAACTATGTCCCACAGCCAAGTTCCCAGAAATCTTAAGCACTTTGGATAGAAACCTGTTGGGTTCTGCCAACAGGGAAGGAGTCTAGGGAGACCGACCATGGAGCAGCCATGCTCTTTGCAAGACAGTGGGGGCTTTGAGAATTTCCTATCGGCTATATTAGGTGGGATCATTAGGGTCAGGATGTGGTTTGGCCTACTATGTGTTAAGAACTTGGCTTCCAGCCCTACTGCTGGTAGCTCAGTGGTAGAGCACCTGCCTAGCGTGCAAGCAGGTCTATGATTAATCAGTGTATCTTACTCTTTTCATTATCCTCAAACTTGATGCGTGGCCAAGTGGGCCTCATCATACCTGCTCTGTGGTGCAGGGGATGGGATCTAGGATGTTATACATGCTAAAAAAGCACTCTAACATTGAGCTACCTAGCCAGCTGTGGTTTGGGGTGTGTGTGTGTGTGTGTGTGTGAGTGCGTGTTTGGGAGGATATGTACACAATGAATGCAGGTGCCCAGGAAGGCCAGAAGAGGAAGCCAGATCTTCAGGAGCTAGAGTTATAAGTGATTGTGAGTCTTGTGACATGGGAGCTGGGAGCCAAACTGGTCTTGGGCAAAAGCAATATTCACTCTTAGCTGCTGAGTCATTTTCTCCAACCCTGGTTTTGGTTTTTTTGGGAGGCAGAGGCAGGCAGATCTCGGTGAGTTGGAGGCCAGCCTGGTCTACAGAGTGAGATACAGAACAGCCGTGGCTACACAGAGGAACCCTGTCCCCAAAAACCAAAGACAGAAAGGTGGAGGTTTATGTTGTAACTCAGGCTGGTCTCCAATTTATATACAACCCTCAGGCCTCAGTCTCCCGAATACTGAGATTGCCACCACAGGACAACTGTGTCGATCGTGGGCAGCCGGCATACTCTATGCCATTAAAACTCAAAGAATGTGAAGAATAACCAGAAGAGTTGAGAACGGCTATTCTATTTTGGGGGCCCGTTCCTGGGATATTTTCAGCGCTCAAGGACTTTAGGTTAGGGCCATGAAACTCCGCCGCCACCACCACCAGTGAGTGGGGTAGGGACCGGTCGGAGCTGTGTCTTTAAACGTTTTATTAATAGCAACTCTGGGAGCTGCGGTCCCTGGGAGCAGAGACACGGTGGAGGGTAGAGGAAGGCAAAGGAGTCCCCTACAGCATAAAACAAGTTCCAGGCGGTTTCTGGCCCATTATGGTACCTCCCCAGGGCACAGGTACCCGATGGGAGGAGGCACCTGGGCGCTCCCACTGACGAAGTCCCCGCCTCTACTCCTACCCCGCCTAGCCTGCAGGTGGCACCGAGGCGGGGCGGGCAGGGAGGGCCCACTGTCAAGGCCGCAGGGCCTCCGGGACAGACAGGGCACAGGGCCAAGCCAGAGGGACGCAAGCCAGGACATCAAGAAGAGAGGAAGTGTCCTTGGGGAGGGGACCAGTTAGCGCTGGGGTTCCAAAAAGGGAGGAAGGGCATATAAGGTGAGCATGACAGGAGCGGACGCAACAAGCAGCAGCGCAGGGTCTAGCCTCCTGCTTCCAGGGCGGAGAAGAGCTCCTTTCGCCAGGCAAGCCTCAAAACAAACAAACAAAACCAGCCAACCAAAAAATAAGGAGAGGTTCTTCCTCTTTCCCACTTCAGATCCGGCGCTGTGGAAGGCAGAAAGCGTCTCCAGACAGCCCCTTTGCAGGTGCCACCAACAGGCCACACCTCCCGCTTCTGCTCCCAGAAACAGGTACTCAGAGAAGGCTGCTTAAGAGGGCCGGTGGCTTGTGGTTGCGTGTCCCCAACTGTCCGGAGGCCGGTTCATTTCAGTCGTACAGAACCGTGCAGCCAAGTGAGAGACGCCGAGTTGAGTTTCTTCGCATAAATTAAGTTAAAACAAAAACAAACAAACAAAAACTCCAAGTTACACCGAACACTCGCCTGCCTGGCCTTTTGAAACAGCCGGGGGTGGGAGGGGGCGGTGAGACACCGCCACAGTTCACCCGAGTTGGGGGCGGGCTCAAGGGGCGCTTTCGTTTTCTCTGCGGAGCCCTTCCCCGGCCGCGCAGGGGAAGATGGAGGCAGACGGAGCCTTCCGAGACCAGGCATGCTTGACCTCGCTGCGGCCGCTCTCCTTCTCCAGCGCGTTCACGGAGCGGGTGTTCCGCGCAGGGCCTGGAGCCGCAGCCTGCGAGGGCGCCCCTCCCGGCGTCAGAGCGCCCTGCCCCGCTGACCCGGCTTCTCTGCGCTCGCCCTGCGACCTCCGTCCCCCGTGTGCCGCTCGGTGGTCCCTCTCCAGAGGCCCCTCTGCACCGGGGTCCAGCCACTCCCCTCCCGGCACCTAGTAGTTCTCAGCGTCCGAAGAGTGATTCGATTCTATTGCTTTTTTGGCGTCGAGATTTGAATCCAGGACCTTACACAGGACAGGCATTGCAGCAGCATCATGAGCTACACCCCAGACCCGAATCGCTCCGCAAAGGACATTTTCTATTTTTTTTTTTTAAAGCCCTGGTGATTTTATCGCAGGGAGCCTGTTGGCCTCTGGAGCCAATCTGCCCCAGGAATGGCAAACATCTGTCCCTCAGGCTTGGGACTTGGGCTTACTTCTTTACTCCGTGATGCTAAGCAAAGCCGCTCCTTTTCCCGCCAAGCTCCTTTTTTTTTTTTTTTTAAATAACCAAACCAAAGTTCTGGAGCAGTGACAGCATAAGCCCCGCAGGGGTGCAGGGAAGTTTATGTGCCGGTGTGTATAAACTGCGAGTGTAATCCGAGCACGGTGCAAAGAGCTTTTACGGGCATGGCCCGAAGGAGTTGGTGAAGAAACTGAGGCTCCCGAGGTAAGGAATGCGGTCCTAGGGCGGCTGTTGGCAAGCTCCGGTCCTAGCCTCAGTTTCCTTACTGGATTGCTCCCCGTGGCCCCGCCCCGCCCAGGCCCCGCCCCGTCCCGCCCGCGCCGCAGCGGGCCCCGGCTCAGCCAATCACCCGCGGCGCGCGTCGGTGCGCTTGTCCTCGCCCGCCCCGGCCTGGACTCGGCTCGCTCATTCCGCCGCCGCCGTCCGCAGACTCGGTAAGGCAGCGCCCGGGCAGCGCTGCGGCACCGCCTTGGGCCGGGCGCGCGGGTGTCACCCCTGGGAGCGCGGAGGGGAACTCAGGCTGTGCCGCGGGGTAGGCGGGAGCCGCGCACTGGAGAGGCAGAGAGCACCCCCTTCCTCTCGCACTGACGGGTCTTGGGGGGTCCCGGGGCGGGAGGAAGGATGCTTGGTCCCCGGACTGGGCAGGATGCCTCCGCCCGGGACGCGTGGGGCCTCGGCTCTTGGTGTCCCGCCACACGGTGGGTTGTCTCTGCGCGTGGGTTTGGGGTCGTCAGTGCACCTTGAGGATTAGGCATGACTCCGTGGGTCTCTGTCCAGTAGGGACGTCAACTCCCTTTCCCGCCCCATCCTACTCCCCACTCGGCGGGTGGCGTGGGGCCAGTGTGGGCGCCGAGCCTTTTTCCAGCCCCAGCCCACTCGCCACTCTGCAGGTGGATGGGTTCCGGGGGTCCGTGCCGGTCGCGCGCGGCAGTAGGAAGGATGCTCGGCCTCGGGACTTGGCAGGTGGCCGGTGCCCCCTCCTCGCACGGGTCCCCGCAGTGCAGCCGTCGGGACACGCCCTTGGCGCAGGGGCTCAAGTGTCGAGCGCCTCTCGCCTGCTTTGAGCGGGGTTCAAGGGCAGGTGGGTGTCCAGAGACGGCCCAAGGTCGCGCCAGGACCAAGAGCCCGGGAGGGTGGGGGCGTCACGTGACTTGGCCTGAGGGAACTTGGCGAGGGACAGCCCGACGGTGCGTACTGGGCAGCCCCGAGATCAGCTTGGCTGTGTCCTAACAGCCGGTCCCCTTCGCTGTTCATCTTCATATCGTGAAGCCGGGCCTGGCTCTCGTTAATGCCACGGAACACACACGAGTGCTCACGTTTTTAAGGAGTTAAAAAGTCCCTAGGATGGACCAGGCTAGATAGCGATCAAACTCGGTACTCGGCTCCCGGCCGACTCGGCTCCTTTCTGTTCCGTGCATTCGAATAGTTTCTCCAGGGACACATTTTAGTCGAAAACTGCTAACTTTGGAAGTTCGTAAATAAAATGAAAGTGGGTTTAGGAGCCTTTCGGAACGCGTATTTAGTTACAGCATTTTCTCGCACAGGCGTCTGGTTTCTGGTCATTCCTGATATTCAAGCGTGTTTATCTCTGTGAAAACCACAAGCCAAATGACTAAAATACAGCTTTGGCCATTTATTTGTGCCGGCAAGCATTCATCACCACCACCACCACCCCCCCTTCCCAGTCGGTCGACTCAGGGCTCAGTGAGTACATAAACCCGAGGTGTGGAGTGGGGACAGGGCTTGCTCTGGCACTAGACACACTAGACAGTCTGGGCCAGCTGGCTCCGCTGCAGCCTCAGAGCCCTTTTGTCATGTAAATGACCGTTTTCTTAACTCTGACGCCTCCCTAGACTTAACCACATACTTGAATTTTTCTCTTTTATCTATTAAAAGAGAGAGAGAGATAGGGTTTCTCGTAACACAGGCTGGCCTCCAGCCTGCTAGGTAGCCAAGGTTGGCCTTGAACCCCTGATCTCCTTCGTGCACCCTCCAGGTACTGTGATTACAGGCGGGCGCCACCGTGCCGGGTTTGAACTCCCGTCTTAACCGCCTCTGGAATCAAACCCCGGCCAGGTTTTGTATCGGAAGTGGCCGAAGCGGCTTCCTGCACAGGACAAAACCTTTCGAGTTTGAGCTAGAAAGCCACCTGACTGCAGATGAGGGAGAGGAACGCCTCCCTTCCGCCGCCGGCGCCGCTCTTGGCCGGGACCCAGTGGTCACGAAACGGGCAGGCCTGGTTCTCCCGGGAGTTTGGGGCGCTGGCCGGAGCTTACCCAACCCTGATTCCGCCTGCCCAGTTTGCCCATTCATAAAAGCGCCGCAGTTTGTACCTTTTTATTTATTTATTTACGTTTGCCTGGGTTTCGCAGACGAAACCCTCCGAGGCAGGGTTTGCCGGCCTGCTGTTTGCTGCAGGCGACATGTGTCTCGCGGGGACAAAGCGGGTCGGCGGCTACCGGGGCGGCGCACAGGGATGGCAGCGGCGACGCGCGCCGGCTCGCTCCGGAAGGCCTGCGTGGGCTTGGCCGGTGGAACAGGATCCGAGCGCCCCGGACGCGCCAGCACGGGGGCGGGGCTCTCGTAACCTTTCCCCTACTTTTCTCAGCCGTCACGTGACCCCGGGTGGGGGAAGGGGCGGGGCGGGAAGCCGCGGTTGCTGTTGCCCTTCCCTTCCCCAGCGCCTTGAACTTGCAGGCTTGGGCTCCAGGAGGCTAGAGCCACGGGACGCTCCTGTACTTTGACCGTTTGCAGGTGTTTTTCTCCTTCTTGTTCTTCTTCTTCTTCTTCCTCTTCTTTTTTTTTGGGTTAGAAAATATGTTTAGTCACTCTGCGGAGATATTTACGGGTAGGCCAGAGTTCCACGGCTGCCTGGTGGAAGCCCGCACTAGAATTAGTTTAGAATAAAGCGGTAGTCCGAGGTGAATCGTTCTAAAGTGTGCTGAGCAGAGGTCCAGTCCCCTGAGGAGGGAGGGTCGCTTGAATCAGGGAGTTCAGGGACAGCCTGGGAACATGCAAAAAGATGCGTCCCCAGTTCAGGAAAGAAGAAAAGGGGAGGAGAGTGTTAAGCTGGAGGCGCGCCTAGCAGGCTTAAAAAAGGATTACTGCACACTTGAATAAATGCCAGTTTAAGCTTTTCTTGCAAGGATTTTTGTTGGTAGGAGAATAAGCCTGCCGCCAAGCCTGTGGACCTGAGTTCGATCCCTGAACTCAGAGGGTGAAAATTATCCCGATTTCCATACACGTGCTGTAGCTTGTACTCAACACCATCAGGAAGAAATATGGTACATGTTTTGTTTTAAGCAATACCAGCCTATTGTTGCAGAATCTAAGAGGCGAAAATGGGGATGCCATACCGTCGCCTCCTTAGTTGGTATCTTAGTTGGTTGTAGAGGCCACCACTGTCTGCAGTTTCTCAGGACTGCGATAGTGTGTATGCCTGTACCATCTAGGTACAGGAGGTGGATAAAGGAGAGCAGGGTTCAAAACCAGCTACCACCACCACTGAGTTGGAGTCCCGTGTGGGACACACAAAAACTTGTCTCTAAACCAAACCTAGACTGTGCAAGGCTCTTTTTTTCTCTCTCTCTTTAGTTTCTTACCCAACACAAGGAGTGAGTTCTACTTGTTGATTTCAGATGTTTGCTGCCTTTTGTACCCTTCACCTTGAACCCCATGCAAATATTGAGGCGGACTGGGCTAAGGCCAGCTCTGCCCTGTTTAGGTAACGTGGCAGTCCAGTTCTGGGAAGTGCCCACCTTTGCCCTTTTTTTGTGCGAGTTGTTCTGACCTTCAGGAATGTTTTTCAGAAGGTAGTAACAGTGGGCATGCTGCCCGTTGAGGAGCCCAGCACCTGGGTAACTGCCGCTTGGAAGGTTGGGAAACAGGGTGGCCACTGACCTTGCCTGGGCGGAGTGTCAGTGCATGTAAAGGAAGCTTTGAGTGGGGGAAAACGCTCATAATCCGAGGGTTTGGGAGTTGGTGCTGAGGTAAGAGGCTTCCAGGGCTGCTTAGCAGGACCTTGTCTCAAAAAGTAAAATGAAGCAAAACAAACCCAATACAGAAAAGCCAGGCTCGGTTGTCCATGCCTATAATCCCAGCCCTTGGGAGGGAGAGACAGAAAATAAGTTCAAGATCAGCCTCAGTGACATACCCCATTTAAAGGTCTAGCTTGGACTACATAAGACCCTGTCTCAAAAACAAAATACTGTTATAATACACTGGTGTTGGTGGCTTGTGGCACTTAGGAGCACAGGGGTCATCTTTTTGTCCCTCTCTTCTCCACGTGTAGTCTGAGCTAAGTGAGTCTGTTATTTCTTTATATATATATATATATATATATATATATATATATATATATATATATATATTTATACAGTGTTCTGCCTGCATGTATGCCAGAAGAGGGCACCAGGTCTCATTATAGATGGTTGTGAGCCACCATGTGGTTGCTGGGAATTGAACGCAAGACCTCTGGAAGAGTGGCCAGTGCTCTTAACCTCTGAGCCATCTCTCCAGCCCTACTTCTGTTTTCTTAAGTCCCTCCAGCATTTGCCTTCCTCAGTGTCTCCCTGACCCTGTGCACGCATGCAAATACTTGCTGAAGGAAGGACAGAGACTGGGCCGCCTCTTCTCCACTGGACTGAGTGAGCCTACTGATATTAAGGGGGTGGGGATTTTTTGGGAGTTTCACTGGCCCTACCCTTAGAAGTTCCTGCCTGGGAGGCAGGGATCAGAGGAAGTGGTTGGGGCCCTGCCTCTGTGCACTTCCCCATGCTGTTACGTGGTGGTGCCTGACATGTGCGGTCCCATTCAGGCTGCTAGCTCTCTGCAGTGACCTTGTCCTCTCCCACCTGCACTGGCTTCCTTTAGGGTTCCCTTGGCAGCCCTGAACAGAGAATTCAGCATAGCTTGTTAATGGTGCCTTGCGGGGATATTCACATGCCCACAAGGGCAGGGACACTGAGTGGCTCCCCGTATTCCTATCCCCCTTGAAACAGAGTCTCACTGTGTAGCCCTGGCTAGCCTGAAACTCATTGTGTAGACCAGGCTGCCTGGCTGACCTTGAACTTCTGGTCCTCTTGCCTCCACCTCAACTGAAAACTCAGCCCTTTATGAAACTGATTGCTTTATTAAGGTAGTCACCCCACCTTCCCAGTAGCCACCCCTGGATGTGCTCCGAGGAAGGCCTGCCCTTGGAGACCGTTGTGCCCTGTGGGTCTGTGAAGGTGCATTCTGAAAAGAAATGAGTGAGCTGGCCACGTTAGTCGGAGTTGGAAGAGAGGCTGAAGCACCTACCCCATCCTGACACTGCAACATTGAGAGCGGTGGGGGTGTGGAGGAAAGAGTGAGGACAGACACCCATTTTCTTGAAGGACGTTTGTTGACCGCACAGGCCCCTGCTGGAATGGCAGCGTCTGGCCCTGAGTTAAAGAGCCTGTGCTGGGCTGCCCACTCCAGCATCCTTCAGTTGATGGGAGCCGAGGTGCCTTGCCCTGCCTTGTGCTAATGAAGTGTACAAGAGACGGTGATATCTGTCAGGGAGTGAACCCTGATCTGTGTTGTGGCCTCTTTCTCAGCTAGGCGGGAGTCAGCTGCTGTCATAGAGCAGGGCTCTGCGCGGACTGCCACGGGGCACACACAGGTGTGAACCTGCCTGGGTGGGTGTTGGTTTTCATCTCCATCTCCGTAGCTCTCCCATGACCCTTGACTCCCACGAGACTCCATGAGGAGTTAGACCTCAAGCTCGGCAGTCAGGAGGCAGAGACAGGCAGGTCACCCTGGAACTTGCTAAGTAGGCTAGGCTGGTCTTGAACTCTTAGGGATCCACCTGCCCCTGCCTCCCCGGTGCTGGCATTAAAGTGTGCCACCACACATGGTGCTTTTTAAATCTGTGTCTGTTCATCTGCATAGATATGAGTGCAGGAACCTCTGGAGGCCGGGGGCACCAGCACTGCCGGGGCGGGAGACAGGCGGTTGGTTTTCCGCTGCCTGGGGCGGGTGTGGAGAACTAAGCTCGGTCCCTCCAGCCTGCTCCCTGATGGCTGAAAACGCCACACAGGACCTTTTCCTGGGGCTGATGAGGTGAAGTGCGATCTTCTCTTAACCCTGCGGGACTTCTTAGCGACCCCATGACTGAGGAAGAACACAGGCCCCTCGCAGGATGCCGTGTGGCGAAGGGGCAACATTCAGTAGATTGGATGGACTCAGCCTTTTTTTTTTTTTTTTTTGAGACTGGCTGTGAGGCTTATTGGTGAACATGTTTGGTGGGACCTGAGAAGGGCCTGCCACTTGTCTAGGGGACCACAATTGATGATACATTTGCGCCTCCGGGCTGTCGGGGACGAACAGCTTCTCAGGTTCTGTGTTTTCAGATCCGTCTGCAGTAAACTCAAAACCCCACTTCTTGGAGATGCTGGATCCTCTCATGGCTGGGGAACTTGAACTTGACCCCTGGGGACCTCGGTTACACTTCTCCTACTCTGTAGTTTGATGGGCTGACCTAGTTGCTGAGGACCCTGGCCACGGTGCCCGGGGGGCGTCTGAGAGGCACCCCACATTCCTATCAAAGCTGAGGCTGGGGGCCATCATGACCTCAGAGGCATGAATGTCCACCAGAAAACTGTCTCAGGTGTCCCTTACGGTGGCATGGACATGGCACAGGCTTCGTTAGCTACCAGGAGGGCTGCTGTTTTGCAGCCATTGCCTGACCGCTCCTCCGTTCTTAATGAAGTAAAGTTGCAGTCATGGAAGGTATTTTAGTGTAGGTTGAGGCACAAGAGTTAGAAGGAGGGAGAGGCGCTCGGAAGAAAGCAGGGCAGGGGGCACATCTGAGAGCGTGGAGAGTTGTTGTGTGAGCCCCATTTTCATCTTACAGTGTTTTGTTTTGTTTTAAGGTTTATTTTGCTGGGGGTGGTGGCACATCCCAGGGTTCCGTAGGCAGAGGAAGCAGATCTCTGTGGATCCAGCTAGGCATGCACAGTTAGTTCCAGGCCAACCAGGGCTACCTAATGAGAACCTGTCCTGTTCTCAAATATATGCATATTTTAAAAATCATTAAAAATCATGTATCTGTGTGTGTGTGTGTGTGTGTGTGTGAGAGAGAGAGAGAGAGAGAGAGAGAGAGAGAGAACCACTCTGAGCCCAGAAGAGGAGGCCAGATATTCTAAGCTGGAGTTAGAGGAGGTTGTGAGCTGCCCACGTGGGTGCTGGAAACCGAACTCAGGTCTTCTGCAGGCAGCACACAATCTCATCCCCTAAGCCCTGGCTCCAGTGTTGTTTTATCTGGCAGTGGCCTGTGGCCTGTGACCCCTGCCCCTGTAAATTAGAACACTTGTAGATACAGGTTCCAGATTCGAGTGTCAGGCTTGCGGCTGGACGGGCCTTCCAGTGGTCACTGTGTTCCGCATTGCTTGTGTTGCAGATCCCTGGTTGCGGAGGCGGCAGACACGCTCAGCGAGTGCAGGAGAGCTCCTGAGGTTTTGGGGACACTTGTGGGAACAGTGGTATGGGGAGAGGTTTGATCTCCTTGAGCTGATAGATGCATGCCCCTTCCTGGCAGTCAGAGCTCAGGCAGCCACGTGCTGTTTCAGAATGGATGGGGTAGGCTGTTAGCCTTGTCAAAGTGTATTTCCCTCGTTATTAAAATATTTTTACTTTTTTTGTGGCGAGGCAGGTGTGTGTAGGTACGCGTGCGTGTGCGTGCACATGCAGGCTTTCATGCCACCTGTGAGGAGGCCAGAGGACAATTTGTGGGGTTTGAGTCTCCCTCTCCTGTGCAGGTCTCATGAGGACTAAGCTCATGTTGGCTTGGCACCGAGAGCCTTCTCCTGCTGAACCATCTTGTTGGTCCCTTTATTATTTTTGTCTTGTATTTTTTGAGACAGAGTCTTATATATGTGTACTGACCCCAAACTCACTATGTACTTGAGGACAGTCTTGAACTTCTGATCCTCCTGCTTCCACCTCCTAAGTGCTGGGATTACAGGTGTGTGCCACCCAGCCTTCTTTAGTGGTATTGGAGATGAAGGATCACTAGGACTTCCTGCATGCTAGGCAAACACTGTCAGCTGAGCCATATCCCCAGTCCTGGGTACTTCCTTTCTAAGTGTGTCCTTTGGTGGCTTTCTCTAAGTCTATTTTGCCGAAGTCACATTTATCTTATTAGCAGTTCTTAATGACGTGATGCACTTTAGAGCCTAAATTTGAGTTTGCTTTACTTGTAACTTTCTTTTTGAGACAAGGTCTTACTACATAGCTCTGGCTGGCCTGGAACTGGCAGTGTAGACCAGCCTCGCCTCAAATGCACAGGGCTCTTCCTGCCTCTGCCTCCTGGAGTTACAGGGGAGCACCACCACACCCAGCTTTGATTTTATTATTATCATCATCATTATTTTAAAATCGAGACAGGGTCTCATGTAGCTTAGGCTGGCTTTGTAGCCAAGGGTGCCTTTGAATTTATGATCCTCTTATCTTCATCGCCCCAGTGCTTGAGTTAGAACTGTCCACCGTCATGTCCAGCTTGAATTTTTACAATTTGTGGTAGGCGGGAGTTCTTTTGTAATTTGGGGGAGATGTAGATTGAGTGGTGATTGAAAATTTATTTCTTTTTACCACCCAAATACTAGCCTGGCCTGACCCTGCTTACCTCTTGAAATCAGACTGTTGAAAGCGGTATGGTCATAGACCAAAATTTGTGTTCTAACCTGACCTGAGCTACTGTGTCTAGCCGGTTGTCAGGAGTGGCTCATGGTGATGAGCTAAAGTCACCCACGGCTGAATTATATAATGCAAATAGGGACTGCACAGCCATGAAGTCAAGATACAACCTTTCACAGGGAGGGTTCCTTTCTGTGGTTAATCTCCTACTCCCCCCCCCCCCCCCCCCCCCCCCCCAGTGAAAAGGGCTGTTGAAATCTGGTAGCCAATATGTCAGAGTTTCCAAGGGGGAGTCTTTGAAGTGGGGTGCTTGAGTGTCTTGGTCTGGAGGTCGGAGATCTCACAGGCACACTAAGTCAGTGCCTTGGGCCCTGCTTTGTCCCCTCCACCTACTCACTTGAACCCTTGTCCCAGCTCCCACCCAATGCCTTCCCTCATCCAAGGACAGAGTGTAAGGCCCACACCTGGAGGGGATGAGCCTGAACTCCCCAGCCTCATTTACGATGAGGCCTGTAAATCTCCTTACAAAGTTCCCACCCCCAGCAAATCTGTCACACAGCTGAAATTGTGCTAAGATGGTCCTTCTTTACTTTTCTTGGTCCCCAAGCCCACCGACAGCAGGAGGTGCGCGTGTCCCATCTCCATCAGGATATAGCAGCCGTATTCAGGTTTTTAAATATGTACATTTTAAATTTTGATGTGTGTGTGCATTTCACGTGTGTATGTAACTCAGGCCCACAGGCGGTGTCGTCTTCAATTACCCTCCAACCCTTTTTGCAGTCCGGCTGGCTTCCACTCTTGTCCAGGCTTGGAATGCACTGTGTAGACCAGGCTGGCCTTGAAGTCGGAGATCTGCCTGCCTCTGGCTCCTGAGTGTTAGCTTTAAAGGCGTGCACCACCATGAACAGCCTCTCTTAAGTTGGAACTATTTAGTTAGTCACCAGTAATAAGAGATTCCACCCCCCCCACCCCCCCAGCAACAGCTCTGTGGCCTGTCCAGGTTAGACCCAGGGCTCCTCAGCCTGGTGCTGTCCCTGGTGAGGGATGCCTGCCATGTTCCTGGATGCCCTGTCTGGAATTCTGCTAAGCTGCCACTTCTTGTGGGCAACCCTTTCTCTAAGGATTTCCAGTGGTTGTTTACGGCTAGGAGTGCTGGACAGCTGGTGAGGGATTAGAGCTGCCCGTGAATTAGGCAATTCTGGTAGGCAGCTAGGCCCTACTGACAGCTACTAGCCTTGGTTTGAGTTTGTGGTAATCAAGTTTTCCTGCTGGCTGCCACCTATCGTTTTGGCTACAGCAGTGACCTGAGCTGACGCGTGTCGCAGCTGTGGGAATCTTAAGCTGGCCTTTGCTGTCACAGGCACCACTGCGCGTTGGAAGGTAAGGACGTGCCCGTTGGATCTGGGCCTGGACTTGATTCCTGCTCTGCTGTTGGCTGGCTGCTACTTAAGCTTTTGACATTTAAGTCTTAATTTTCCTCATTAGTGAATAGGGACAGTCGTGGATTCATTTTTTAGAGTTGTAGTTCGATTTTTGTTCTGTTTCTCTCTCTCTTTCTTTGGTTTTTTGAGACAGGGTTTCTCTGTGTAACCTTAGCTGTCCTGGACTTGCTTTGTAGACCAGGCTAGCCTCTAACTCAAACTCACAGAGATCCATCTGCCTCTGCCTCTCCTGAGTGCCGGGATGATTTCAGGCATGTGCTACTGTACCTGGCTCTTATTATTGTTTTTTTGACTCAGGGTTTCTTTGTGTAGCCTATAGCTGTCCTGGAACTTGCTCTGTAGACCATACTGGCCTCAAACTCAGGGATCTGCCTGTCTCTGCCTCCCAAGTGCTGGGATCTACGGAGTGCACCACCACTTCCCGGCTTGTGGTTAAAATTTAATGACCTGATAGAGGTAAAAAAAAAAATAATAATAAAAGAAAACAGCAGGGAACACTATGTGGTGGCCCATGCATTTTAATCCTTTGTGGTAGGCAGAGGAAGGTGGATCTCTGTGAGTTTCAGGCCAGGCAGGACTACATAGAACCTGTCCAAAAAAAGAGAAGAAAAGAAAAGGGCAGGGGCCTGCAGAGATGGTTCAGTCAGTAAAACACTTGCTGTGCAGGCCTGAGACCTGAGTTCGGATCCCCAGCACTCACATAAAAAGCCAGGAGCAATGGCACACTCTGTAATCCCAGCACTGGAGAAGCGGAGACAAGAGGCTCCCTGGGGCTCTCTGGCACATCAGCCTAGCCAAACGGGTGACCTCTGGGTTCAGTGAGAGACCCTCTCTCAAACACTAAGGTGGAGAGCGATAGACGCCAGTTTAGACAAATGCATACATGCACAAACTGAACACACTCACAAAACAGGGCATTGTTTGGTGTGCGCCAAGTAGTTAGCCAAATGGGTATCCCATGTTTTCTTTGCTGTGGAAAACATGAAAAGGAGCCTGCCTGCCATCTATGCTGCTGTACTGTGAGTCACCTCCCTTCCTGTTGTCCTTTCTACCTGTCTATACCAACCTATCTGGCTCCCCATCTGTGGACCGAGGGGCTGTGTTGAAATCCTCCCTAGAGCACACAGAGCCTATTTGCATAATTCAGTTGCTCGGAAGCCTGTCATCCCCGGGCGAGTCTAACTGTTTGATTTATATGATGGGCACGGTTTCCACACTGCAGTTTCTCTGGCATGTGCCCGTTTGTGGCGGTGTGCTGGGCCTCTCCTGAACTTTCCCCTCCTTTCTGAGCTGGCTGCCTGCCCCAGCTCTGCAGCCCCAGGGAGCCCCAGCTACAGGAGGAGCTGATGCTGAGAAGAAGGGAAGGAATGCCGAGAAGGCCTGATCTGGGAAGGGAAGGGGGTCTTTTCTCAGGGGTGGCAGCTTGGTGGCACGGGCTGACCTCAGGGGTGAAATGGTTTTGTTGCAGAGCGGTTGGCTATGGAAAAAGCAAGCCCAGTGGGCACGTCCCATCAGCCGAGCACAAAGCTGTTTATTTAGCCAAGGACTGGGGCTCCACACCAAGCCATATTAGTATGAAGACAGTCTTACGTCAGCAAGATGCCCCAGTGGGTAAATGGCTCGCTGTGCAAGCCTGGTGACCTGAGCTCAGCCCCCAGATCCCATGTACATGTAGGAGGACAGAAGTGACTCCCCGGAGTTGTCCTCTGACCTCTCCACACGCTCAAAAGCACGCCCGGCCCCCATCATGCACACACACTCACACAATAAGAAATAAAAATTTTAAAATGAATCTGTGCTGGGCGGTGGTGGTCCCCATCTCTAATCCCAGCACTCGGGAGGCAGAGGCAGGCAGATCTCTGTGAGTTCAAGGCCAGCCTGGTCTACAGAGTGAGTTCCAGGACAGCCAGGGCTGCACAAAGAAGGGAGAGGGGAAGGGGAGGGGAAGGACTATGACTCCTGGCAGTGGCAAGCGAGATGCAGTCTACAGAGTCTTATGATTTGATCAAGAGCATTAAGTAAGACCTTTGAAAAGCTTTCAGCTTATTGGGGGATGAAGCGGGGCACCCTCTGCCAGAAAGCATAGGTGAGTGGTTGATTGTGTCTTGAAGCATGGCCGTGCTTTGGGAACATGAAGTCAGTAGCTGGCCAAAACCGAGCCCTGAGGGGGAGGGGGTTGTATTTAGCTAAGTGTGATGAAAGGTGAGAATAGGAATGGCCCGAGAGGGGTTGAGGAGATGGATCAGTCAGTAAAGTGCTTGCCTTGCACACATGAGGGCCTAAGAAAGGTCAATCAAGTGAGGCAGAATGTGCTTGCAGAGGTAGACGAAGGAGCATCTCCGAGGATTGCCACAGCCAAGCCAGCCTAGCCTAACGAGCCAGTGAGAGCTCAAGCCAGTGATCTCTGACACACACTCAGTCACACAAAAGAGGCTAGCGAAGGTAGAGATACAAAACTGTAAGCTGCAGACAGTCACACACCAGATCTGACATGTGCGTTTGGTGATTTTCAGGGCAGGTCTCTTGTTCTGCATTTTGGTGTGCTCCAAGAGGGATTACAGAAAGGACCCTAGGGCTCTGTTGAAGCTTCCTTGGGAACCCGTCCTCAGCACTGGGGCTGGCATGGAGACAGTGATAGGCCTGGGAGTGTGGGCTCACCTCCATGTTCCCAGGCAAGGAGGTTGGCAGGTGATATTTGGGAATGGGCTGCGATCACATTAACACTCTCACTTGGGGCGGGGCAGCAGTCCAGGCCTCCACGGAGACCCATGTCTCCGGAATACTTTTGTTTTCTGACAACAGCAGCTGCCACGACCCAGCCCTACACCTCCTAGGGCTTTTTGCTTTGGGCACGGATGTACCTCTGACTGTCTTCTGGCACCTGGGGGCTGCCTGCCACAGCAGCCACCTGCCGTTTTTGTCCTGAGCCACTGTGAGGACACAGGGCAAGAAGAATTGTTTTCGGAGCAGTCCTGGAGGTGCTTTTCCTGTGTATCTGGCCAGACCTGCTTCTGGGGGTGGGGTAGCCTGTGTTTACCTAGAGGGTGTATCCCATGTAATCTTTTCCCTCTGGTTTAGAACTTTAGTCCAAAGGCTAAAGCTAGGTAAGATGGTCTATTCCCAAGTTCAAGGCCAGCCTGGCCTGGATACGGAGTTGTCCTTGCTGACAGCTTGGGAGAAACAGTGAGTGAGTGGCAGAGGAGAGGACAAGGCCTCTTTCCCGCCATCCCTGTGTTTTCTTTTTACGCTCTTTCCAGTCTGTGTTCTTGGGGCCGTCTTTGAACTTGGGGCTCAGGTGCATGCCAGGCAGAGTGGTTACTTCCCTGCGGTCCTGGTGTAGATCTTGTACCCAAGGACACTGTCTCTCCACCATGGGCTGGGCTGGCTCAGTCCCCAAGGGGGAAACATCCAAAGCAGAGCTGTACAGGGCATTTGGGACAATGAAGTGCAATAAAGGCTGAGAAATGGGAGGGGCAGTGAAAAGCCGGCTCCGTGCCCAGACAAGGAAAGGTATGGGTCGAGGAGGGACTGGTGGGCTGATGTGCCTCCTTCCTCTGTGGGTTCTGTTGCTTGGGTGAAAGAAACACAGGTGGGGAAGGCAGTTAAGATAGGTGTGTGCTCCCTCGACGCCCCACCGAGGCAGGCTAGTAGGAGAGAGGCAGGAAGAGGGTGCAGCCGGAGAGAAGGTGTGCTGATTCCAGCCTCTGCAGTTCGGGCCCTGGAAAATGGGTGTATATCTGGTCACGTACACTGGTTGTAAAGGTGTGATTAGGGACAGGGGTGCTGGCCAGGTTCCAGAGAGACAAAGAGCCTCCCATCAGTAAACACAGAGGTCAGGGGCTGGAGGTCATGGCGGACAATGAGGTAGGCCAGGCTTGTGCCACTGCTGACCTGAGGTGGGAATGTGGGCTGGTCCCGGGAAAACAGTGTTTTAGTGCACACTCCAGCATGGAGACATGGCAGAGGCCTCCAGCCGCCATGAATGCCTGCCGTGCCCTCCTTGTAACAGCCTTTGGAAGGGAGGAGTCGACTGTCCAGTGTCAGTGGCCTGTGTCCAGGCACAGCTGGCCTGCCAGATAGAATGGCTGGGCCAGCTGGCCTGAGGGCTTTTCTTCTAGTATGTCGAGGTTCCCAGCTGCAAGGACACAGCCTTGGTGCCCCGGCTGGGCAGGGTGTGACGGCAGGAAGAGCTCCCTGGAAGGGAGAGCTGAAGCCAGGAATGCGTGACCTTATTATCCAGCCCCAGGGCTTGCAGAGGGCCACCCTGGGAGCAGATTAGCTTTCTGTTGGCAGAGGGACACCAGCGCAGAAAACACCTGGTGAAGGGAGGCACGGGGAGGGGCCTGTGGGTGGGTCAGGAAGGACGGGCCTGGCCCAGGCATTGCTGCCCCTAGACAGGAATACATTTCTAGAGAAGGGAGAGGGAGGCTTCCAAGGGGCAGGGAGCTTGAGGGCACTTGCTTAAGAGGCTGAGGTGATGTGAGCGAAACATCCAGGCTTCTGGCGGAACCGAGCTGGGGACACAAGGATCAATATGGCAACGTTTGTGGACTACCTGTATACAAATTCTTGCATGTGCACACCACACACTAGCCCGTGACTGCGCGGACATGAATGTGGAAGAGAATCCCTGCGTTGCAGGGAAGATGCGTGTGAGAGTCCGAACGTGCACGAAATGCCTTGGAGCCCAGAAGACGGCGTCAGATCCCCTGGACTGGAGTTCAGGCAGTTGTGAGCCACACAGCCTTGGTGCTGGGAACTGAACTTGGGTCCTCTGCCAGAGCAGTGGGTGCCTTTGCTGCTGAGCAATCCCACCACTCCTTTGATGGCTGGTTTTTTTTTTTTTTTCTTTTAAGTATTCACTTTTATTATTTTAAATTAAGTGTCTATGTGTATCTATATAGATGTGAATGAAGGGCCCCCCTGAGTCCAGAGGCATCTGATCTCCATGGATCCGGAGTTTTAGACCACTCTGAGCCACTTGATGTGGGTGCTGGGAACTGGACCCTGGTCGTCTGCAAGAACAGTGTTCGTGTTTTTAACCACCGAGCTCGCTCTCTGGTCCCTAGTGCTGTATTTTCTTTTCTTAACTTTTACTCCGCTTATCCATTTATTCCATGCATACACACCCAGGTTAGAAGGCTGCTTATGGGAGTTGGTCTCCTCTTCCACTATATGGGACTGGGGACTCGAACTCAGGTGGGCAGGCTTGGCTGCAACTGTTCTTACCCACGTGCCATCTCGCCAGCTGGTGCTGTGTTCTTAACTGAAGAGGGCCAGACAGCCATAGGTCTCCAGCCCAGTCATTGCAGGGGCAGGTTCACAGATGAGCTTCTGTGCCAGAATGTATGTGTTGTGTTTCATGACCCTGAACATTTGAGGAAGTGTTAGGTTATGGCCAGGTTCATGGAGGCTTTTGGGGGGGGGGGGGCTCTTTCCACGGTCCTTGGGAAGATAAAACCTTTATGGGACTCCTTTTCTTTTTTTTTGTAACTTGATTTTTATAGGTAGTAGTGTCTTGTTGAAAGTCAAAATGTGAGGCCCCTTGCCCACAATTACTTTCCCTCTGAGGAGAAAGGCCCTGTTTCCAGGGGTACTGGGAATACTGGCTGAGAGTCAGGATGAGGGAGGACCTTCCCCCAACTCAGGCCTGGGGTCAGGTTGACTAAGCTGAGCTTTGGTGACTGGGTTGGGACTCTCTGACTACTGTTTCTGGGGTGACAAAGCCTCCCAGTGGCATCCGTGCCCACCTGAAAAGTAGGGGAGGCAGGTGGCAGTCTAGGCCAGGTATGGAGTGTGGTCTCCTGCTTAGGAAGAGGATGGCAGGACCAGCCTGGAGCTGGACCAACAAGTACACTTGGATCTGGTCAGATATCTCAGAGAGTAGGGTATGTAACAAAACACACACGTGGGGGCTGGAGAGATGGCTCAGTGGTTAAGATCACCGTCTGTGCTTCCAAAGGACCCAGGTTCAGTTCCCAGCACCCATATAGCAGCTCACAACTGTCTGACTCCAGTCCCAAGGGATCTGACACCTTCATACTAATGCACATAAGATAAAATTAATCATTAAAAAAAAACCCAAAACCACACACACATACCACTCCAGACCCATGACAGGCCGCTGAAGCCCAACGTGGTGAAGCAATGATTTTATTGGGTGTTATTTATAGAAATATGAGTGAGGGGTGTAACGTACAGGAAGAGAAATGACTCAAAGACAACTGCATCACCAAGGCCCACCCCAGCATGGGACAGTTCACAAAGCTGAAAACTTGCCGCACGCTGCATACCCTGCAGGCAGCTCAACAGGCTGGAGAGCGTCCTTTTCAGGTGCCTCAGCTGGTCTAACCTCTTCCAATTATTTTGGCTGGTTTCTGCTTCTTTCAGGCAGCTGGTGTGGTCTCAAGAGACTTTGAAGTTTGGCTTGTCTGAGTCTTCAGAGAAGCTCTGTTCTGCTAGTCTCAGAGGGACTCAGAGTTTATTGCTTTCTCTGGCAGGGAGGGGCTTAGTGAATCTGTTCTGTTTCAGGGACTTCCTGAAGGTATTTTGAGTTGTTTACCTTTCTGCACATGGATCTTCCCTGTAGGATGGGATGTTTTGAAGGAAACTGTAACAATGGGTGGGCATGTGAAGGGGGTGGGTGAGCAGGTGTCTCCAATCAGAGGAGATAGGGGCACCGGGGACTACTTATCACTCATGATAAGCTCGGTCACATTGAGGGGACAGCTGTGTTAGGTACATTCAGAGCTGTGGGGAGATCTCGTGTATGTAGAAACAGAGCCTAACAGGATGGGCCTTTCCTGGCTCCCGTAGAACTGTTGCCCACCTTCCCCATCCTAGCCTTAAATCCCACAAAACCTACAAGTGTGTGTGTGTGTTTGTATTGTGTGTGTAGTGTGTACATGTAGGCTAGAGGTCAACCTTGGTTGTCATTCCTTGCACAATCCACCTTGTTTTTGTGAGGCAGGGTCTCTCTTGGGCCTGAGCAGGTCCCTTGGCAAGGCAGGCTGGTCAGTGAGCCCAAGGGATCCTCCTTTCTTTGCCTCCCCGGTGCTGGGATTCAAGTGTGCTCCACCATGCCTGGTTTTTTTTATGTGGTTTGAGCTCAGGCTTTCAAGCCTGAGCAGCAAGCACCTTACTGGCTGAGCTGTCTGTGGATACTTGGTATCTACCCTGCCACCATGGAGGACCCCTGAAAAATTGCTTCCTTAGTGCTGGAGGGCGACATTTGTTCCGAATGGAACCTTGGTGAGGACAGTGATGGGGTGGGCCACGAGAGCCGTCTCATTTCATACTGATGCCCCTAGTTGTGTGTTTGGCCAGACAAGGATTACGTGCTTAAGTTTTAAATAGACAACAATTGTGTTTTGTGAGAAGACATTTTCTTTTTCTTCTTTCTTCGCTCTGTTTTTCTTTGTGAATATGTGTGTGTTCATATGTATGCGTGTGTGTGCATGTACATATGGGCGTCAGAGGTCCGATGCAAGTATTGTTTCTTAGCAGCTGTCTGCTTTTTTTTAGTGTGTCATACTGTATGTGTGCGACATGTGTGAGAGAGTGGAGATGTGTGCACACCGCAGTGAGTGTCTGGAGGGCAGAGGACAGCCTTTGGAAATTAGTTCTTTTCTTTCACCTTTTATTCCTTAATTTAAAAAAAATTCAGTTATGCGTATGCATATATGTGTGTGTGTTTGTGTGTGTGTGTGCACATGGGTGCACAGAGGTATTGGATAGGCTCATGTGAGCTAGTGATGTGGGTGCTGAAAACAGAACTCTGGTTCCCTGCAAGAGAAGAATGCAGGCTGGGCACGGTGGCATACGCCTGTAATCCCAGTACTCTGTGAGTTCAAGGCCAGCCTGGTCTACAAGGTGAGTTCAGGACAGCCAAGGCTACACAGAGAAACCCTGTCTCCACCCCCCCAAAGCAAACAAACAAACACAGCAGAACACACTCTTAGGGAGTCATCTCTCCAGCCCCACACCTTGTTTTTGAGGCAGGGTCTCTCGCTCTGCCGCTGCACTGTATATTCTAGGCCAGCCGTCCCTGGGGGCTTAAGGCCCATTCTCCTGTTTCTGCCTCTCACCTCGCTGAAGAAATGCCGCTAACAGATGTGTACTGCCACATCTTGTTTTTACTGAGCTCTGGGAACTGTGCTGAGGTCATTAGGCCTCAAGGCAAGCATCTTTTCCACTGAGTCCTCTCCGTGGCCTTGTTTTGTGAGAGACAGTTCTGTCTCTGGCCCCAGCAATCCTCCTGCCTCTGCCTCCCCAGCACCACAATTACAAGTGTACTTACCTCGTCTAGCTTTCTCATACGGGTACAGGACCCGTCTTAGGCTCTCGTGTGCAAGCACCTGACCCACCGAGCCTTCTCCCAGCTGCTTTTTTCCAGTGGTTTTTGTTTTTAAGATTGTCTCACGCCGCTCTCTAGGTCTAGCTGGCTTCTACCTCACAGCAAACCTCCTGCCTCAACCACCCAGCGTATTGGGATTACAGGTGTGAACAACCATCCTCAGATGGGACAGTTTTTTTTAAGTGATACATTTTAGCAAGGCATGGTGGTGCCCCACATTCTTAATCCCAGCATTGGAGAGGCAGAGGCAGCGAATTTCTGAGGTTCCAAGGCCATTCTGGTTTACAGAGTGAGTTCCATGACAGCGGGGGCTACATAGAAAGATTTCCCTGTCTCAAAATACAAAACAAAATAAAGAAGATATATTTTTGTACCAATTCTTAAAAATGATTTATTCCTATGTGTTTAGGTATATTATCTATATTATCTGTATACATATCTGTGCACCATGTGAGTGTTGGGAAGGCCTAGGGGTATCTCATCCCATAGGGCTGGGGGTACAGGTGGTTGTGACCGCCATGTGAGGTACTGGGACCCTGACTTGGCTCCTGTCGAAGAGCAGCCAGTGACTGCTGAACCATCTATGCAGCACAGCTCACTTTTAATTTTTATTTGTTTGTGCACGTGTGTGTGTGTGTGTGTGTGTGTATACACCACATGAGTATGGTGCAGTGTCCACGGAAGCCAGAAGAGGGCAGATCTCCCGGAACCGGAGTTACAGGTGATTGTGGGCTGCTTAATTTGGGTTTGGGGAACTGAACTTGGGTCTTCTGGGAGAGCAGCAAGCACTCTTGACTGACTGAATTCTGGGCTGGGCCATCTCTCCAGCCTGAGACAGTGTTTTTAAACAACACTCTCATTGACGTGTGCTGTAGCAGGTTTTATGTCAACTTGACACAAGCTAGAGTCGTCTGAAAGGGGGGAACCCTAACTGAGAAAATGCCTCCATAAGATCCGGCTATCAGGCATTTTCTTAAGGATTGATGGGCGAGGGCCCAGCCCTTTGCGAGTGAGGCCGTTTCTGGGCTGGTGGGCCTGGGTTCTGGAAGGAAGCAGGCTGTGCAAGCCAGAATGAGCTTGACAGTAAGCAGCACTGCTCCGTGGCTGCTGCAGCAGCTCCTGTCCTGCCCGAGCTCCTGTCCTGACTTCCTTTGATGAACAGTGAGTGATATGGAAGTATGGGCCAAACAGGCCCTTCCATCTCCAACTTTTTGGTCATGGTGTTTTATTAAAGTAGTAGAAACCCTAACTAAGACAGTGTATTCGCATAAACAGTTAGCCCATCTAAAGTCTGTGTTTTGGTGATTTTTAATTTATTTACAACTGTGCCACTATCTATCATTCTAAGCAGTTTGGGAACATTTTTTATCAACCCTGAAGACACCCTCATCTCTAGCCTGTGTCCCTTTTCCAAGCTCCCCAAGTCCCTGGAAGCTCTGATCTTTCTATTTCTGTAAATTGTTCTAGACATTTCATGTAGGTGGAGCGAGATAACATTTGGCTTTGTGTCATGCTCTTTATTTTTGTTTTTGTTTTCCGAAACAGGGTTTCTCTGTGTAGCCTTGGCTGTCCTAAACTCACTTTGTAGGCCAGGCTGGCCTTGAGGTCACATTGTTTTGTTTTTTATGACACAGGGTCTCATGTAGCTCAGGCTGGCTCCTAGCTTACTCTCTAGCTGAGGATAATTTCAACACCTGATCCTCCTGCCTCCTGTCTCGAGGTACCGGGATGACAGGCACATGCTCTCATGCCTGGTTTATGTGGTGCTGAGGGTGGAACCCGGGGCCTTGGGTATTTGAAGTGACCCCTTTGCCCTCTGAGCCACGTCTCCAGCTCCTGGTGCAGTGGTTTCATCCATGTTTTGCTGTGTGTGTTGGTGCTACTTTCCTTCTTAGGCCGAGTCATGTTCTAGTGTGCTGGTGTGTCACAGTTTACCTCCTGCTGTAGGGGGACCTGGCTGTGCTTTCCTCTCCTGCCGTGGAGGGCCACCTGGCTGTTTCTGTGCTTTTGTATGTCCTAAACATGGCTGCTGTGAACACACGTGGATAGGTTTTTGTGTGGACATGTTTGGGTTATCTTTGCCAAGGAGAGGAGTTTCTGGGTTTCATGGTTTTTTTTGTTTGTTTGTTTTTGTTTTTTTTTTTTTTTTTCAGTTTTGTTTTGTTGAGATATGGTCTTTTGTATAGCCCAGGCTAACCTGGAACTCCCTGCCTCGAAGTAAGCTTTATGCTTAGCCTTTGAGGAAAGGACAAGCTGTCTTCCAGGAAGACCTAACCCCATCACGTTTCTGTGACAGTGGAGGGCAAAGCTCCTGATTTCTCGGTGTCCTCGCCAGCACCTGTCACTCGGTGTTTGCATTCTGGCTGTTCTGTGGGTGGCATGTGCTGTGGTTTGATTTGTACTTCCTGGTGGCTTGTGGAAGCGGTCTGGGGATTTGAAGAGGTCTGTGGAGACTGCGACTGCCTCATGAGATCTGCAGGCCTGAGTTTCTCAGGCTGGTGTTTTCTGCCACCTGTACCGGCTTCATGGTTTGAAGAGGGTGCCCGCTGCGTGAGGGCAGTGTGCATTGCTCATGCATGCCCACAGAGGACTAGGACCGTCTGCTGTCCTAACAAGGCCTTTATTAAGTTAGGCAGCTTTTTTTTTTTTTTTTTTTTTTTTGTCTGTCTGTGACAGTGTTTCATATAGACCAAGCTAGTCTTGAACTCACCGTAGAGTCAAGGATAACCTTGAACTCATGACCCTTTTTCCTCTACCTCCCTAGTGCTGGACTTACAAGCCTATGCCCCCACATCTGGTAGGTTCAGGTGGTTCTGAATATTAAACCCAGGTGATGTGACAGGGATATTTCACCCTGGAAAAGACACCATAAATCTTCTCAGTCCATGATCATCCTGAGACCAGGTTTGCTTTCTGGGCAAATGTGAGGTTCATGACTTTGGATTGAATCAGCTGCAACTCTGTGTTTAATCTGCTGCTGTTAACAGCCCCTCATGGACTGGGGAGACAACTCAGTGGGTGAAGTACTTGCTGGGCAAGCTTGAGGACCTGAGTTCGAGCCCCAGCATCCATGTAAAGCGCCAAGTACAGCAGCACAGGCCTGTAATTCCAGTGCTGGGGTCGGTGGTAGGGACAGGAGGCTACAAAGAGTGTAAATGCATAGACACACAACAGAAAAGTTTACATCACAATAGTCCCCTGGTGGTTTAAATTTTCACTAATGTATTCATTGAGTGAGTTTGTTTGTGTTTTGCTACAAGACCGTGCTCCAGGTCCCTGCTCAAGATGGCAGAAGCTCACCAAGAGCTGGCTGTAGGCCAGCCTGGAATTCACTGTTTAGCCAGGGCTGCCTTTGAACTTGAAGCAGTACTCTTGCCTCTGCTTTATAAGTAGTGGGATTACAGGATGTGAGCCACCGTGCCTGGCTCACCTTTGAGGGCCTCTAAAGAACTGGCGATTGCTGCAGATGTGGGACGCTTAACTGGGGGCTGGCTCTGTAGTCAGTAGGGTGCCTGCCCAGCATGCCCTGGCATCCATCCCTGGCAGTGTGTGAACCAAGAGCAATGGCTCAGGTCTGTAATGCAGCACTTGGGAAGTAGATGGAGGACGGTCAGAATTTCAAGGGCTGTCGGCCTCCTTACCCTACCCAGAGCATGTTCCCTGAGTCACGAAAGCCGTGCGTGTGTCTTGCTGCCTTCACAAGTGGAGTCTGTGCACTCACCACGGCTGGGCCCTGTTGATAGCTTCCTGTCTGCCGCAGAATATAAATTCGCTGGGACTTCAATTGGGCTCTAACTGTTGAACCATCCCCCTAATCCTGATACTGGTTGGTTTTGACAGGTTTATCAGAGCCTTGTGGGCTTTGGGGGAAGTTACCATCTGATGAGAACACACTCAAATTGAATTTTACTATGGTTCTGCATAGTATTTTTGTCTTTCTTTCTTTCTCTCCTTTTTCTCTTTCTTGCGACAGGGTTACCTTTGAGAGGACCTCCTCCCACTGGAGGTGTTGTTCTCTGGTTTCTGGTGCCAGGCTTCTCTAAGCCATCTCTACCTCTGCTCCAGGTCCCTGCTCAAGATGGCAGAAGCTCACCAAGCTGTGGCCTTCCAGTTCACTGTCACCCCTGATGGCATTGACCTCCGCCTGAGCCATGAAGCCCTCAAACAGATCTGTTTGTCGGGACTGCATTCCTGGAAGAAGAAATTTATCCGGTTCAAGGTTGGTTGCTGGTGTGCCTGGTGCACCTCCCTGGGTCCCACTGAGGAAGGAATTGTGTCTTAAGTGGGTCTCAGAGAGGACAGTAGTCTCCATGCTGACTAAGGCTTGTGGGGGACACTTGTAGACCAGGCTGGCCTCAAACTCACAGAGCTCTGTCTGCCTCTGCTTCCCAAGTGCCAGAGCAAAATGTGTGTGTCCATTAAGAATTAATTTATTATGTGAGGTGTGCTGGTGCACCCCTCCAGTCCAGCACTCGGGAGGAGGCAGAGGCAGGTGGATCTCCGTGAGTTTGAGGCCAGCCTGGCCTACAGAGTGAGTTCCAGACAGCCAAGGCTACACAGAGAAATCCTGTCTCAAAAAAACAAAACCTGAAAGAACCCCCAAAACAAAACAACAACAAAATAAGAGTTAATTTATTGTAAGTCTTGAACAGCCAACAGCGCAGAGAGAAGAGAGCAGCGTCCAGCACCCTCCCGGTTCCCAGAGCCGGGCTTTGAGTCTTGCAAGCCTTGTCTTCCCTAACCGCTCTTCTTTAGACTAGCTTTTGAATTGGCTGGGTGAGATTGCAGTCCAGCCCAATGATCTAAGTTTGACCCCAAGTTCCCCGTGATAGAAGGAGAGAGCTGACTCCCATGAGTTGTCCTGTGAACTCCACCCTTGCCTCACGGTGTCCTTGTATCCACCCGCCCACAGTAAATGAATGTAACGAAAATTTTTCATTTAAACTTGTGCTGGGATATTTTGCAGCAATAGTATGAGTGCTCCTGTAAGCTCATCTTGACTCAGGGACAGGGCAGGAGAAGTTTGGGCACTGGGGTCCCTGACTGCCAGATAGTGGCAGCCTGGGAATGGTACCTCACCGTGCCCAGGCTGTCTGTCACCATATGGAAACCTGTATGGTAAGTCAGGTCAGGGTGTTCCTGTTATCCAGAGTCCCAGGGTGCATTTGGCCTCAGAAGGCAGGGGAGGGAATAGACTGCACGAAGGTGAGACAGCTGTGGATCGGAAGAGTCTCAGCCACTGGGCACTTGGTCCTCCATGGCCTGCACACCGCACCTTCCTCCTGCTGCCTGTTGTCCCAGCTGCCCGTTGCCACAGGGCTGCTGCAGGGTGGTGACGGTGGCCTCTGGGAGGGTGCAGCTCACAGCTGCCATTGCCTTTCCAGAATGGCATCATTACCGGTGTGTTCCCCGCGAGTCCCTCCAGCTGGCTGATCGTGGTGGTGGGTGTGATTTCATCCATGCATACCAAAGTGGACCCCTCCCTGGGCATGATCGCAAAGATCAACCGGACCCTAGACACCACGTGAGTAAACCTCCCCCACCCCATATTTTGGTGGGAAGGTGGTAATACCCTGTCGGCTCTCCGAAGCTTTGGCTGTCCTCAGACGCGAGTGCTCGTCACGTTCCTGACCTGCTGTTGAAATCTTCGGACGTGTGTAGACGCTACCACCCTTCCTCTGCAGATTAGGATGGCAGAGGCCTGGGTACCTGCCTTCCAGAAGGTGTTAAGCTGTGGCAATAGATGGAGCCAACGGTGGCCTCAGAGGGCATCTCTGCCCCAGACTATGGCTCCCTTAATGTCCATCCTATGATCTGATCCCCTGAATTGGCTCTCATTGGTTGCTTAGGGATACTTCAGCCCTTGGCCCCTTCAGAGTGGCTTAGATTCCCCCAGAGAGGCCCATTACCCCTTGGCTTTGAGTTTCAGTTTATTCTGGAAACTTGAAAATAGTTGTCATCCTATTTGGGGACAAAGCCTGGACAGCTTCTGGTTTTTCTTTTCTTTCTTTTTTATTTTATGTATTTAGACAGGGTCTCACTGTGTAGCTCTAGCTGGCCTGGCTATGTAGACCAGGCTGGCCTGGAATACTCAGACATCTACTTGCCTTTGCTTCCTAACCTTAACCCCGGGTTGTGTGTCCCACCACAGCTGGGTCTTTTTTTTTTTTTTTTAAAGATCTATTTATTTTTATGTATGTGAATGTTCTGCCTGCATGTGTGTATGTGTGTGTACCACATGTGTGCCTGGCGCCCTCATGGGCCAGAGGAAGCTTTTGGATCTCCTGAAACTGGAGTTAGAAACAGTTGTGAGCTGCCTAATGTGGGTGCCGGGAACCAAATTCAGGTCCTGTGCAAGAGCAACAAGTGCTCTTAACCACTGAGCCATCTTTCCTTAAAAAGGGTCTTTTGTCCCCAGGGTCTCCTGCTGGATGCTGGACCTGCTAGATCTAGAAGGCAGATAGGGACCATTCTGCACACTCCTCTACTTGTCTGTGATGGGGCCTCGTGCATGCTAGGGTAGTACTTACCGCCAAACCATACCCCGCCTTACCTCACCCCTGTGACAGTCATTCCCATGTAGCTTTGGACAGGTCCCTGACAGTATGGAGTGGCTGGGCACAGGACACAGGCACCTCAGTCATCTTGTGTATTTGGACACATTTTTTTTTTCTTTTGTTTTTCTGAGACAGGGTCTCAAGTATTCCCAGGCTGGTCTCAAGCTTCTGTGTAGCATAGGATGACCTTGAACTTAACCCTCTTGTACAGTGTTGAGGGCTAAGCTCAGCTGAGAGCCCAAGTTTGGTGCCTTTGGAGCTGGGGCCCCTGGAGCTGGAGTTACAGACTGTTCTGAGCCAACCGGACCACGAAAGCTAGGAATAGACCTTGAGCTCAGGACCTCTGGAAGAGCAAGTCCTCTTAACCACTGAGCCATCGCTCCAGCCCAGTTCTGGGCCTTTTCAATCCTGCTTCCCTGTTGTTCAGATGTAGATACTATGCACTTGAAAGGATTGCAAAAGCAAACTGATGAAAGAGTGACCTCAGGGGACAACGCACAGCTGCAGGAGTTGGTTTCTGCTGATTCAGACTTAGTCCTGCTGTGTGGGCATGCTTAAGACAGCCTGATGAGGTCCTTCAGAGCCCTGGAGGACGGTCTTACTGGGCCTTTATGGCCTGCCCTCTGACTGAGACTGCCAGCAGTGACAGAGAGTGAGCCAGCTCCTCAGCCTCCAGCCCTCCAGGCAGCGTCAGTCACGCCTTTGTAAGCAACTGCAGGAGACGAGATAAAAATGCCTGTCCAGGCATCCTGCCAACGGCCTTGTCTGCCTGAGGCCTGGAATATCCAGCAGGGACTAGGTTGTCAGAAGCAGGTGTGATCACCAAAGGTCCTGTTCTGTCCTCCTGCATGCCCTGAGAGGCTAGGAAAGTCCTTCGAACAGATCCCTGTCTGTTGAGCTGGCTGCCTGGCCTAGAGCTGTGGGGCCAACGGTTGTGCTTTGCTCTTAACATGGGCTGTGTCTCAAAGCCGGATTGCACACAGCCATGCCAGCTACTAAAACCTTATTTAATCTCAGTCTTTATAAGATTTGTTTCTTTGTCCCTTGGACTCTATTTTTGTAAACTGGGTCATCTCTGGCCCAAATTTAGAAAGGCCAGGTGAAGGGTCAGTCTTACAGTCTGGAAGGCTGTCCTGGATCCATCTTCCCATTGAGAATGGAGCTCCTGTGTCCCTAGGCTACTGCAGTTTTGTTTTGATTAGATCTGAAAGGAGGATAATAGAGGTTAAAGACACAGCTGAACTTTGCTTTACCTTTTTGCTGTTGTTGTTTGTTTTTGAGACAGTGTCTCTCTATGCAGCCCTGACTGTCCTGGAACGTGCTGTCCTCGTGTACTCATAGAGATCTGCCTGACTCTGCATGCGACACTGTGTAGAGCTTGGATTGTTTTTGAAATTTTATTCTATGAGTATGTGTGGCCTGCATGTATGTCTCTGCACCATGTGTGTACTCCGTGCTTTCAGAGGTCAGAGGAGGGCATCAGATCCCCTGGAACTAGAGGCTCAGATGGTTGTGAGCTACTGTATCTGCTCCCATCAGCTGCTGGAGGAGACATCTGCACCACTCTTGTTCTTCGGGGAGGTGGGGCCTCCAGAGCATAAGTCTGTTACCTGAGAAGAGACTTGTCTGTCACTTATGTATGTTAAGTTTTCCGATATCAGAACTTTGAAGGTTCTATATGCCATTGTTGTAATCATTTGGGGACTCTTAGTTTTTAATAGAACAGCTTTATTTCTTCCTTGACAGTTCCGTACATCAACACAGTGTTTCTTGATCGTATCCATCCCAACTCTCTACTCCCTACCTTTTTTTTTTTTTTTTGAGACAGGGTTTCTCTGTGTAGCCTTGGCTGTCCTGGAACTCACTTTGCAGACCAGGCTGGCCTGGAACTCACAGAGATCCTCCTGCCTCTGCCTCCTGAGTATTGGGATTTAAAGGCTTGCACCACCACTGTCCCACTTTTTTTTTTAAACCTACTGAGTTAACTTAGTGCTCCCCGCTGGAGTGTCAGCTGCTCTGGCCTGTTGGTCCTGCCTCAGTGAGTTCTTGTATGCAGTAGCCGTGTCGTGTCATAGCATGCCATGCCATGTCCAGAAGACAGAATTTCTCTGCTCTCCTCCCTATTCTGCTGCTCCTGCACTCTTCCCACCCTTCTCCTTTGATGTCCCCTGAGCCTTAAAGAGGAAGGGGCTGATTTTTTTTTTCTACTATTTTTCCATTTCCAAAACAACTAAAATAACACCACAAAATAGCTGCATTTTGCCTTGGTTTTTCTTTCATAGTCAATGACTTTGACTTTCAAGTACTTAAAAATCTTAAAATTTTTTTTTTAAGATTTACTTTATTTTTGTTTTTTTGAGACAAGGTCTCATCATGTAGATCAGGCTGGTCCTGAACTCACAGAGATCCACCTGCCTCTGCCACCAGTGTGCTAGGACATTTGAGTTTCTTATGAATAACAACAACATCCTAAGGTTATATTTGAGGGCTGAGGAGACACCTCAGGGGTTGAGCCCCTGCCTAGCATGCATAAAGTCCTGGACGCAGCAAAATCCAGCAAACACAAACAATCTACATTTGAGAGGGTGGGGGAAAGCATTATAATCTGAAGAAAATGGGCCCGGATCCCTGCGAGCAGCAGCTGGCCGTCCCCGCCCACTGGGAACAGTTGCCATTGGGAGCAGCTCTCCAGCCCACAGGAACCTCTCCACCGTTCCTCCAGAGACTGGAGAAATTGTGTGTTGTTCAGGGTGGCTCAGGTCACTGGCTGGCCTCCTGCTTCCTCCTTGGGGATGGAAGGCTCAATGTGTTGCCCAGTCTGGTCCCTGGCCTCTGCCTCCAGAGTGCCAGGCCACTCTGTGGCACCCAGCCACGGCTGGCCCATTTTGAGAGGGATAAAGAACGTCAGGAGAGTTGGTGGGGTCCCTCAGGCTCCCTTCTCTAATGAACCCAGGTCCTCTTTGGGGTGCCACAGCCTGCTTTCTCACGTCCCCCGGAAGGTGCTTGGTGCAACTGTTTTCTGGTTGCCACCAGCACCTCCCCGTGCTGACTCCTTAGCCGCCTGTCCGGTCCATCCCCACAGCGGCCGCATGTCCAGCCAGACGAAGAACATCGTGAGCGGCATCCTCTTCGGCACCGGGCTCTGGGTGGCGGTCATCATGACTATGCGTTACTCTCTGAAGGTGCTGCTCTCCTACCATGGCTGGATGTTCGCAGAGCACGGCAAAATGAGCCGCAGCACCCGGATCTGGATGGTAACCACCTGCTGCTAGCTGGGAGACCCACCGTGGCTGATGTCAGGACCCTTACTCTGTCAGACCTTTCCTCCCTTGGTCCTTAGTGTGTGACCTGTCCCCAGGCTCTGGCTGTGGGAGAGCTATGGCTCACCTTGACTCTTGCACAAAGCCAAGGGTTGCTTTTGCTAATGGTTTCTGGGAGTTCTGCCATCGCTGTGTTCACCTCTGTTCAGCCTGTAGTTCAGGCCGGATATTGAGCCTAAGTACCACCCACCAGGTCTTTGTAGCCTCGGGGGCACTTTGCAGTAAGACACTGGATGTTTTCCTTAGCTGGCCAGATCATGTGATTTACCCTAGGCTCTCAGTGTTCTCTATTTCACCATGACCCTGAGGTCATGGCACCCTGTTTAAGGAAAAGAGTTATGCCCTATGCATGAGCATTTTTCAAGTTACAACTACTTCTGGAGACTTTTGTTTATTGCTTTTGTTTTTTTGAGACAAGGTCTCCTGTCACCCTAGCTGGCCTTGAATTCACTATGTTGCCAAGGATGACCTTGACTTTCTGGTTCTCCTGCCTCCAGCTCAGGCATGCACCTGAGCCTGGTTTTTATAGATGCCAGTGATCAAACCCAGAGCTCCGTGCATTGCTTACCCAGGCAAGCTGCCTACCCACTGAATGGCATCCGAAGCCCCAGCTTGGTTGTTTTAATAAGCTTCGTTTTCCCAGGTAGGGGAGTGAGGGGTGTCTGTCCGAGGTGGTGATCACTCCTGGGACCTTCCCCTCTTTGACACCCAGCCCCCAGCCTTTCCCCTGATTGTGTGGCTGATCACGTATGCCCCCACCCACTTACTGTTAGCCTTTGGCTTCTGGTCTTGAGTTGTTTGTTTTGTTTTGTTTTTAAGAACCAGTAATTTTCTGCACCCATGATTTGTAAAGAATTTTAATGAATCTGGTCCTACTGTAAGTTTTCTTCGGATTGCTTCTCTCTGGGCCTTCCTCTCGGTGCATGGGAGGAGTGGGCTGGTGTGGAGGCCAGGGTGCCCCTCCCTCATCACCTGCACCTGTGAACTTTTCCTTCAGTGTCCCCTTGCCACCCACCACACACTCCACTCTTTTTCAAACAAACTTCTTCCTTGTCTCTGAGTTCTTCGATGTCTAGAGACTAAAACCCAATGCCTACGTAGAGGGAGACAGTTTCCACAGGCGTAAACAGCATCCCCCAGGATGGCCCTTGTGGCTGATACTGAGCTGAGCCCCAGCGCCGAGAATCATCACAGTCTCACCTTGAACCCTTAGAGATGCCCTGGTTTCTGTCAGCAGGTGACCACCGCTTCCTCGACCTGGCCCGCATCCGTCTTTGAGGATGCCGCAGGAGATGGCTCACTCTCCGTGTTATCGACGTAGTGGGCAGGGACGCACGGCTGTCCCTGGGGGTGGCTTGAGGGTCAGGTACCTCAGATGACCTCACTGCCTATAACCAGAGCTGCCACCAGCCCCAACCTAAGACCTTCCGGGAGGAGGCAGCAGCCCACCTGCATCCTCTCGGCCGGGGTTCCCGGCAGAGGTTCCCGGCAGAGGAGGGCAGTCAGCAGTCACACCCAAAGACTTGGTTTTTGTTCAGCCCAGTTTTTACCGGGGCCTGTATCGCTTTACCAAGACCTGATGGCGCAGGGCAGGGGATGGCCCCACCGTAAACACTCAACAAGTCACTCACTTGCAGGGGAACCCTGGCTTTGGCTCCCTAACAAAGCCTCATCTTTGCAAATATAACTTGTGTCTTCAGGCCATGGTCAAGGTCTTCTCAGGCCGGAAGCCCATGTTGTACAGCTTCCAGACGTCTCTACCACGCCTGCCTGTCCCGGCCGTCCAAGACACTGTGAACCGGGTAGGTGTGATTCATCCTCGCGCTGAGACGCCCGCGTCCTGGGGATCAATACTTCTGTCTAATTGTGACTATAAATTACAGTCCTTACTCTTTATTAATGCTCAGCAGTGTCTCCTGTAGGGTTAGTATAGTGATTCACCCCACCCCCACCCCATAGGCCCTTCCACCAGCTAGACAAGTTCTGCCATTGAGTTACATCCACAGCCCTTTGCTGCATGTTTTCTGGATACGGGGTCTTGCTAGCTAGCCCACACTGGCCTTGGACAGTGTCTTTTAAGATTTACTTGTTTTTTCTGCTTTATGTGTATGAGTGCTTGACTTTGTGTGGTTATGTACACCATATGCATGCAGTGCCCAAGGAGGCCAGAAGAGGGCGATGGAGCCCCTGGAACTGGAGTTAACAGACAATGGTGAGCCACCATGTGGGTGCTGACCATAGAACCTGGGTCTTCTGCAAGGGGAGCCAGTCCTCTTAACTACTGAGCTATCCCTCCAGCCTCATGACCTTGAACACTTGGTCCTCTTGCTTTAGCCGCTGGATGATAGACAAGTAAAACATGGCTTGATACTGTTTTTCTCTACTGCATTATTGCATCTTCAGTGTTTAAAGGTTCCATGTCCCACCTATTGGAGAATGTTTACTTTTTTGTTTGTTTGTTTGTGTTTTATTTTTTTGAGACAGGGTTTCTCTGTGTAGCCTTGGCTGTCCTAGACTTGCTTTGTAGACCAGCCTGGCCTCAAACTCAAAGAGATCCACCTGCCTCTGCCTCTGAATGTTTACTTTTTAATGGCTTTATTGAGATGCAGTTCAAGGCTGTATGATTCCCTTCAACGTGCACCACATTTATTATTTTCTTAAAAGGCTGGCCATGGTAGCACAGACCTTTAATCCCAGCACCCAAGAGGCAGAGGTAAGCAGATCTCTGTGAGTTCAAGGCCAGCCAGGTCTGTACAGTGACACCTTGCCCCCTGCCCTCAAGGAAGGAAGTAAATGAGTTAAGGAGAAGGTTCAGTAAAAAGCTTGCCATGTAAGCGTGAGGTCCCGAATTTGATTCATCAGAACCCATTTAAAAATGCCAGGTTTGTGGCCCACACTTGTAATCTCAGTATTGGGGAGTGGGGACAGGAGGATTCCCGTGGCTCACTGCCCAGCGAGCCTAGGCTGCTGAAGACCCTCCTCCAAGGAAGTGGATAGCGCTTGTGAGGACGACTCCCAAGGGCTTCTGTCTTCCAGATAAAAGCCTGCATACGTGTGTGCACGTGCGCTCACGGTGAGCACACACAAACAAACATTTTAACTGTTTTCAGTGTAAGCTCATCAGTGCGAATCACACCGAAGGCATTGTGCAATCATGACCACTGTGGATTCTCAGGCTTTTTTATAGCCTCATGAGGAAGAAGCCGTAGCCGATTAGGCAACAACTCCCACGCTCCCTGCCCCCGGCTCTGCTGACTTCTGTTCCACTTTCTGTTTCTAGTTTTATGACATGAATGGGATTATGTAATAGGTGACTTCTGGGGGTCCCCCCCCCGCTGGCGTTTATTTTCCTTGGAGGCGGGACCTTAGCTGTGTAGCCCAGGCTAGCCTCAGACTTGTAATGCTCAGCTTCCCAAAGCAGGATGGTTTTAAGGTTCAGCCCTGTCCTAGTACGGCTGTGCTTGCTCCCTTTCTGTGGCTGATAACACTCGTTGTGTGGGTAGACCAGTTGTCTGTCCATCTGACGGGCAATCATGGACTGTCTTGTAATATAAGCAGGGAAGCTGGGAATGTCCATGCATGTGTTGTTGTTGTTTTTAATCTGGGTGCCTGCTGCCACAGGTTGATATTGGTGTCCACGAGTGGGATTTCATGTCACGGAGGGTGGCTCTGTATTGAGCCTGACCTGCTGTAAAATGGCTGCACCTTGGTGCATTCCAGCCTGCAATGCTGGAGGGCAGCCACACATTTGTACCTTCTGCCCTCTTTTCCTTTTGTAAATCAAAAACTTACTGGTTTGGGTCCCTGCTTAGTGATTTAGTCCCCGTTGCCCTGGGCAGGTTCCTTCCCATCTCTGTTCTCCCAGACTGGGAAGGGGGTGAGACCAGATTCCCGGTTGCAGCTAAGCTGGGCAGCCACCTGCCTGCTGCTGTGCAGTGTCACCCCTGAGTGTGCAGAGCAGAGCCCTCCTCCCCATTGTGAGACGGAATCTCACGTTGCCCAGACCGGTCTTGAACTCCCTAATCTGCCCCGTGTGTAGCTGAGGATGACCTTGAACCTCTGATTCTTCTGCCTCTACCACCTGACGCCGGGATGGCAGAGCAGCCTTACTACACTGACTTTTCTGTAGCGCTGGGGATAGAGTCCACGGCTTTGTGTGTGCTGGGCAAGCGATCTGCCAGCCTTTCCCCTGGAGAGTGTAGCCTTTGTTTCATCAGTGGCTTGATGCACCTGGAATAAGCCAGGCAGCAGCAGCTGGCCCTCCTCAGGAGTGGCTCCACCCTTCATTGGGTAAAGCTGGCCCTGTATAGCCTTGGTTGGCCTGGAATCTTTCGTGTAGACCCGGCTGTGCTTGACCTCTCAGAGACACCCCCCCCACACCCCTCGAAGTGCTGGGATTATAGGCATTGTACATATAGACTTTATTTCTTGACAAATCAGACTTGGCACCACTCCGCTTCCAGGTACAGGTGGGAGCTCTCGGGGTCCTCAGAAAAGGCCATGCTTAGCCAGGCATGGTGTCACATGCCTGTCATCCTAGCCCTCGGGAGGATGGAGGTAGAAGGAGGATCAGGAGTTCAAGACCAGACTCCGCTGCATAATGAGTCTGAGTCCAAATTAGGCTACTTGAGTCCCTGTCCCAAAAAAGAAAAAATAAGATCGTGTGTGAGCTGTCCCTTTATGTTTACTTCCCAAACCTGCTGAAGGTGTGCACCGGTCACTTGACTGAACAGAACATCTGGACCCTGGACATGGCCCTGGCCTGTACCGTGATTGCCTTGTCCTGTCCTGCTCTGCCAGAGCACCTTCCTGACCCTCACTGGTCTCTCAGGGCTGCCTCACCCGCCTCACCCCACCATCCCAGGTCATCACCAAAGTAGTGGCCAGATGTCTGGGTCCCTCCATCAGGAAGCAGTGGCCTTGACTGTTACTCTCGCGCAGCCCTGCTCAGCCCCGCAGGGGGGCTGTCTTAAGGAAGCTTTTCCGGCCTTTTCTACGAGGTCTGACTTTTCTGAGGTGTGTGGAATGTTCCATGGCTTGCAGGTGGGCATTTAACTGTGTTTTCTCACTCCAGTACCTGGAATCTGTGAGGCCACTGATGAAGGAAGGGGACTTCCAGCGCATGACAACGCTCGCCCAGGACTTTGCTGTCAACCTCGGACCCAAATTGCAGTGGTATTTGAAACTAAAATCCTGGTGGGCCACAAATTATGTAAGTATTCTGCACCTAGATCTTTTCTCGGGTGTTTTCATGTGAAAGTTCCCCTTTCACAGAGCTCTGTCTGTGGCTGAGGCAGCCATACTTTCCTCTGAGAACTGTGCACAGAGCTGCCGGAGGCCTTGCTGTCAGGCTGGCTTCTTTGTAGCTTTGTACCCAGCTCAGGCCAGGGAGCTGCTTTGCACATGAGCTTTTAGTCCCCACCTGGCAGGTCACTAAACACTGTTCTCCAATGGTGGCCTGGCCACCTCACATCCCTCTCTGGTACCTTTTTCATCGGAGAGCATTGCCTCCGAGTTCTCTGGTCTGGGTTCAGATGTGTTGACAGTAGTAACTGTGCTGGGACCAGCTAAGCTTCTGCCTGTGGTGCTGGGAGGGGCGAGTGGGCATGTTGAGGGGTGTCCAGGTGTAAGGAATAACTTGACTGGAAGGTAAGGGATTGAAAATAACCTGTAGCCACCAGACACAGCAGTATATGCCCACAATCCCAGAGCTCAGAAAGCAAAGGCAGGAGGATTGTGGGCTCAAGATTAACCAGGGCCATCTAGTGAGACCAGACCCTATTTCAAGAAAAAAACTCTTAAATTTAAAAAATTATTTGTTTTTATTTATGTATATGTGCCTAGGTGAGCGTGTATGTATTACGTGCACACAGGTGCCGTGGAAACTAGAGGGCGCTGTATCCCCTAGAACCAGAGTTACACAACCAGGTGGTTGTGATCTGCCCAGTATGGGTGCTGGGAAGCCAAACTTCGCTCTTCTGCAAGAACAGCACATACTCTTAACTACTGAGACATCTCTTTAGTCCCTCAAAAAAAAAAAAACAAAACAAAACAAAACAAAACAAAAAACAATCACAAGTGCTGGGAAGGAAGCTCAGTGCATAGAGTCCTCACTCAGTGTGCGCAATGTCCTGAGTTCAACCCCCCAGCACCGTACCTGTTTTGTGGCACACATGCTTATTCCCAGGGCTTGGGAGATAGAAGCAGGAAGATCAAGTTCAGGGCTGTTCGAGTTGAGTTCAGAGTGGGCCTGGAGAGAGGGCTCAGTTAAAAGCCCTTGTCATTGTTGCGGAAGGACCTGGGTTTGATTCTGAGCACCCACCAGTTGGCTCACACACATCCATAAGTCCAGTGTCTTCTTCTGACCTCCATAGGAACCAGACATACCCATGGTGCACAGACATACATGCAGGTAAAACACGCACATGAAAAAAAAATCGTAGCTCATGCCTTTAGTCCCAGCACTTAGGAAGGCAGAGGCAGGTGGAGCTCTGATTTGAGGCCAGCCTGTTCTATAGTACAAGTTCCAGGACAGCCAGGCCTACACAGAGAACCCCCTCCCCCAAAAGGAAAAATTCTTAAAGAAACATAAATAATAAATAAACAAAAACAAACAGACTAGACAAAAAGAAACAGAAAAGGATCCGGCAGAACCAGCAGATGGTACCAGACACAGGCACTGTGCCTGCGAGGGCAGGAGGCCACTCTGGCCAGCATGCTCTGGCCTCATCGTAGGCAGCTGGCCTGCTGTGCATTTAGACTCTCGTACATACCTCCCCAGGCGTACACACCAGCACAGCGCTCAAGGCAGCATGTTGTGAATGGCAGCCTCTGGGTGGCCAGGACAGCTTGGTGGGTGACGTTGCAACGATCACGCCACAGAGCAGAGACAGCGCATTCTGGTCGCTGGCTCAGTGTGCTGGATGAGACATACCTGGGCATCAGGAAGAGGAAGATCAATTTTCGGGGGGACTTGGGGTCCTCTGCAGTGCTGGGGTTGGGACCAAAGCCTGGTGACTATCAGGCGAGCATGCAGTACCGCACCCCGCCTTCAGCCTGGATTCTTCAGCAGTGACCCTTTCCTGGAGACAGTCTCATGTGGCCCCCAGGCTAGCCTCAAACTTGCTGTGGAGCAGTTTTGAACTTGGCTGTAACCCTGAACTCCCGATCCCCTGTCTGTGCACACACAGCTGCACAGTTTTTGCAGTGTGGGGGATTAAGCATCCTAACAGTTGGGCTACATTCACAGCCCTGACTCTTTTTAAGCTGTGTGTGAAATGATCTGTTGTCTAGCCAGGTCTCCCCTTAAGACCAGTGTGTTTCTCAACCCCTGCATCTTGTCTGCCTAAGGCAGCTTTGTTTTGGAGCCTGTCATATGCTGGAACCTTCCAGAAAGTTTTGTACACATCTGGAGCAGGCTGGGCCTGGGGAGGCAGCTGTGCAGCTCCTGCTCAGCACTGACTTGTGTTTGCACCGTAGGTGAGTGACTGGTGGGAGGAGTACATTTACCTTCGAGGCCGAGGCCCCCTCATGGTCAACAGCAACTACTATGCCATGGTGAGTTGGCCTTCCCGTGTGTTAGATCCTCCTATGCCTGAGGGGCCCTGCTCTCCACTCAGTTGCACTGCAAACAGTACTTGCTAAAAGTGTAGGCTGGCCTTGAACCTGTGGCCAGAGAGATGGTTGAGCAGTTTAAGAGCACTTGCCGCTCTTCCGGAGGACCCAGGTCCAGTTCCCAGCATGCATGTCAGGTGGTTCAGAACCATCTGTGAGTTGCAAGGGGATCTGATGTCCTCTTTTGTGTGTGGGTACCTGCACACATGTACACTTAACCCCACACAGACACACATAAAGAAAAAACGTTCAATCTGCCCACAAACAAATGACAAAACTGTCCAAATATGGGGAAATGGTATAACAATTTGGGAAGCTGTAAAGTCAGGCAATCCTGGCACTCAGGAGCCAGAAGCAGGAGGATTGCCTAGAGTTCAGGGGCAGCCAAAGCTATGTAACATAACCTGATCTGGGGGTAGGGGTGCAGGGCGGGGACCTAAAAAAACTAGACTAGCTGTTGGAACACCTTGGTGTCAGGGAGGGCCCCCACCGCGTGTACCAACCACCGCACTGTCCCCATAAGCGCTCTCCACTGTCACCCCTCACAGGAGTTGCTGTATGTCACCCCAACCCACATCCAGGCAGCAAGAGCTGGCAACACCATCCACGCCATACTGCTGTATCGCCGAAAGGTGGACCGCGAGGAACTCAAACCCGTATGTAAACTTTACTTTCAGAAACTTTTGGGAGGCTAAAGAGATGGCTCTGTCGATAAAGCGCTGGCTTTGAGAAAAGCATGAGGCCCTGGTACAGTGATGCCGGCCAGACTCACTGGTGCACGGCTGTAGTCCCAGCACTGGGGAGCCAGAGGCAGGCAAATACTGCACTTAATAACCGCCTAACCAGCGAAGTCCAGGTCCAGTGAGGGACTTGGTGAGGGCTGAGCACGAGTGTTTGATTCCGGGGGTTTGTGTGGTGGGAAGAGAGAACCAGCTCCTGCAGGCTATCCTCTGACCGCCGAATGTAGGTGATACACTGGTAAACTCAAGAGAACTGTTTCTTCATAAGCCCCAGGTGGCCTAAGTGTTTATCTGGAAGGAATGTCAGTACCCTGGCACGCCTCCACATGTCCCCCAGGTCCTGCCCCAGCGGACAACTGAGCGATGGAGTCAGACTGGGCAGCATGCGCAGGAAATGGGCAGCATTTTAATCAGCTCCTTTTAAGGTTTTCCTCTGGGATTTTTCTGCCTGTTGGTTTAAAACACGTTTTTTATTACAGATTCGTCTTCTGGGATCCACAATTCCACTCTGCTCTGCCCAGTGGGAGCGACTCTTCAATACTTCCCGCATCCCCGGGGAGGAGACAGGTGGGTGGTGCTCACCAGGGGCTCCCCTGGGACCCAGCATTCGCTATTCTGCTGCTCGGAACCATCGGGGAGTGTTGGGAGGTCAGATGATCTCAGGATCTATCCGGAGAGCTTCTGTTTCTGAATATTCCTCCACTTGGAATCTTCTTGTCTTTTGTCATTGGTAGCGGTTGGGAACAGGACCTCATGTGTTCCAGGATGGCCTAAAACTATAGATAGCTGAGGATGACCTTGAGTTTCTGACCCTCCTGCCTCCCGCCGAGATAATAGGCTTGCGTCATCTTGCCTGGAGTATCTGTTGCTGCGAATGGTACCCTTGGCTTTTTCCGTACTAGACAACGCCACTATCAACTGGACCCCAGCTCCAGCCTGAACTTCCTTTTTCTTCACTAGGCGTGGACAGTGGGCCAGTTTCCAGATTTTATTGTTTCTTCAGTTGAGAGTTTCTCTCATTGGGCCTTTTCCCCAGACCTGCTGCAATATTCCAAGATTACTTGGGCATCTCACTCTGGCCCACACGCAGGGTTTGCTGTAAAATACCCATGAGAATGAACACGCCTGAGGAGCTGGATCCCGGCCCAGCTGCTTGCTGTCGGCCGCCTGGCCTGGGCTGGTCATATAATCTGCTTCTAACCTAGGAAAAGACGGGGAGGGAAGACAGATCCTAGCTGGCACCGTGTAGGCCTGCTGGGTTCAACTGTACAGTATTGGTCACTCTTTAACACGGTGACAAAAATCTGAGCAAAACCACTCGGGAGGGAAAGATTTATTCCACCCCGTGGTTCCAGAGTTTGTGGTCCACTGTTTCTGGGCTGTGGAAAGGCAAAGCATTATGGGGTATGGGGGCATGTGAGGGAACAGTGCTCACCTCCGTCAGGCAAAACATAGGGCTCGAGAAACGGGACTCCTCGGGGCTGGCAAAATGGCTCAACACACGGATGTGCCTGTCTTCAAGCCTGGCACTTGAGTTTGATCCCAGGAACCCTTGTGGCAGGAGGAGAGAACTGGCACTTGCAGGTTGTCCTCTGCCCTCCCCACATGTACCAGGACATGCCTGTCCTCATACATGTTTGAGCCATCACTCAAGATAAAGAAATGTAGAGTTTTAAAACTTTGAACAGGACCCTTCAGAGATGCATGCCACGGAGGACATCTTGAGGGAGCTGGTTCTCTCTTTCCACCACGTGGGTCCAGGCTGGGCAGCAAGTGCCGTCTCCAGCTGAGCCCTTGTGCTGGCACCGTCGTGGTCTTTAATAGTATTGATCGTAAATGTTAACTGAAGTCTGGGTAACACTGGGTAGAGTGGCACATGCCTTTAACCCTAGCACTCAGGAGGCTGAGACAGGTGGATTTCTGTGAGTTTGAGCCCAGCCAGCTAAAAGCCACCTGAAATGCAACAACAAAAAATAATTTATTAAAATGTAGTGTGCCCGGTGGGGTCGTACACACCACGTGCTAGCATTCAGAGGCCTTTCCGAATTGTTGTTTATTCTGATTGTTTGCTTTTGAGACAGGGTCTCATGTAGCCCTGGAATTCGCTGGGTAGACCAAGCTGGCTTTGAACTCACAGAGATTCAATTGCCTCTGCCTCCTCAGTGCTGGGATTAAAGGTGTGTGCCACCAGGCCCAGCCTCTCTAGGTTGGAGCCATTTCTGTAGAGCCTTGCGCTGTTAAATCATTTTTAAGGTTTTTCATTGTGCTTGTGTGTGTGGTTGTGGGCGGGGCACAGCCACACTACAGCACTGTGTGCAGGTCAGATGATAGTGCTGTGGGGCTGGGATCACACTCGGGCCATCGGTCTTGCACAGGGGATGGGGGGTTCCCCACAAGTCATCTCCCTGTTCCTCTCTCTCCTTTTCTCCTTTTTAAGACAGGGTCTTAAGTAGCTCAGGTTACCCTCTAATTTGACATGTAGAGGCCAGCCTTGAACTCCTGATCCTCCCAGGGGTGCACCACCTGCCTGAAACATTTCATTTTTTTTTTATTTATTTTTTGTGTATTTTTGTGTATGTGTCAGTGCTTCTTTGTGTGTGTGTGCGCGCCCGTGTGTGTGCGAACATGAGCATTGGAGGTGCCCATGGGCCAGAAGAGGGCGCCAGATTCCCCAGAGCTGGAGTTGCAGGAGGTTGTAAACCACCTGATGTGGGTATTGGGAGCTGAATTCTGCCTGTGACTTTTGGGAGAGATGTCATTCAAACCACCACATGTGCCAACCATGTTTCATGGACGGGAAACTGAGACTTAGAAGGGTTAAGCCAAAGGGAGTGACCCGGTCCAGAGTCAAGGGCCACACACTTGTAATCCTAGCAGCCAGGAGGATCAGGGGTTCAAAGTCATCCGTGGCTAACCAGCTACGTGAAATCCTCAAAAAGCAGAACAGTCCGGGCTGATGCTCCCACCAAGGCCTTCTGACTTCTTGTCGCTCTCTGTGTCGTCACCACCTCAGACACCATCCAACACATCAAGGACAGCCGGCACATTGTCGTGTACCACAGAGGCCGCTACTTCAAGGTCTGGCTCTACCACGACGGGAGGCTGCTGAGGCCCCGAGAGCTGGAGCAGCAGATGCAGCAGATCCTGGATGACCCCTCAGAGCCGCAGCCCGGGGAAGCCAAGTTGGCTGCCCTCACCGCCGCCGACAGGTGTGTGCGGGACCTGGAGCACCCTCCCCGGCTCGGGGCTGCCTGGTGCTGTGAGAGCCCTTCCTCACAGTGCATCCCTGTGGCTGCCAGCAGCAGCGCTGGAACAGCCAGAGCACCGTTGTTCAGGGTTGCCTCATGGTGTCGAGTCTGGCTCCTGGGTGGCGGGTCACAGGGAAGCCGAATTCAGTGTGTGACAGCAGGTGTGGGTAGGTGGGGCCGACACCTGAGGGCAGAACTGAAGGCGGAGCCCTGTTCATCGAGCTGTGGACATAGGCGTTCATGGCTCAGACTGTGTGGTTGAGGCTGGCCTTAAACTCGGGGTCCTCCAGCCTCTGCTTCCCACATGAAGCCCCGTACCACCGCATCCAGCTAACCTCCTTCATTTCTTTCTCTGAGGCAAGTGCTTCACCAGCGTGCCAGCCCCAGGCCAGGGAGATGAGCTGTGTGCACACGTGTGTGCGGAGTGTACGTGTGCACTCAGCCAACACTGGCTGCCTTCCTCTACTGCTCTCTGTCTTAGCTTTGAAGACGAGGGCACCCCGGAGCCCGAGGTCACTGATTGGCTAGTCTAGCAAACCAACGAGCTCTCGGGCTCCTCTTGTCCCCACCTGTTAAGTTCTAGGATGACAGGGGAACGGCTACAAAGCCTCGTCTCAAGCAGAAAGTACCTTGCCCCCCGAGCCCCCTGAGCTGCTCTGAAGATGCTGTAGGAGCCGAGGCCAAGCGGCAAACACTGATAAAGACTTGCTGCAGGCATTCAGGAGATAGCAAGCTGTGTGTTGTTCGGAGCCTGGGACAGAGGAGGAAAACTGGGAAGTGTGGCACTATCCATGCTTTGTGTCCTGCCTCGAGAGCTGGAGTGCCCTGTGGACCCGGGGCATTTGTGGGGTTTGACACCAAGGGTTTTGAGCGGGGGGTGGAGGTGGGAAATGGAGGGGAGGCAGCGCAGAAAGCCTAGCGGCTGAGGACAGAGTGTGCCATGGGAGGAAGCTACGGCCGGGCAGCTTTGAAGGGAAAGTGGGCCCCACCAGTGTCAGCGGTGTGGTGGGCACAGGGTGGTCATCGTGGGTTATCATGTGATCATTCCTGGTCTGGGGTCAGGGGCCCAAGGGTTTCCTTTCTCCCGTGCTCCAGAGTAGTTGTGGCCTGATCTCTGTGCCTCGGATTTCCTCATCTGAAAGATGGGTCTATGGTGCTGAAGACATCAGCAGACTGATGCCTGAGAGAGTCTCAGGGCAGAGCCCGGCTCCAGGGCCAGGTCCGTCAGCATCTGCTGGGGCTTCTGCTGGGGGATGTCTGGGGTAGGGAAGGGTGCTTTTCCCTGGCTGGGAGGCACAGGCTGGGTTTCATTCTGAGCGTTTATTGTGTGTGCACACGTTCGTGGGTGTGTGCGCGGTACGGCTTAGGCACTAAGCCGTCCACACTGGCTTCGGAGACAGGGCCTCTTGCCAGCCTGGAGCATTCCCGTTTGGGTGGCCTGAGGATCCTGACTGTCCCCCAGGCCTGGGATGATGAGCAGGTACCACCACAGCGGGCTCCTTTGCATGGACTGCAGGGGTGAAATACAGGCTCTCCTGCTGACAGGCAGGCAGTGCTGCCTCCCGAGCCATCTGCCCACCCAGAGCGACTGTCTCTAGGTGCATTTCCTCCTTGCCACAGAGTGCCGTGGGCAAAGTGTCGGCAGACCTACTTTGCACATGGGAAGAACAAGCAGTCCCTGGATGCGGTGGAGAAGGCCGCATTCTTCGTGACTCTGGACGAATCGGAGCAGGGCTACAGAAAGGAGGACCCCGAGGGGTCTGTGGACAGCTACGCCAAGTCTCTGCTGCACGGCAGATGCTTTGACCGGTAACTCCCTTTTCCAGTCTCCGAGGCTGATGGGGGCGGTGGGAGATGTTCCTGGGGAGAGCAACCTCCCCATATCTGGCCCCACCCCGGGGGTTCAATGCTCTGCTTTCTTCCCTCCACCCAAACTCGCAGGCACAGCCCAGGCCAGGTGGATTTGCGATCCCTTCACTCACCCCACCTCCTTTCTTAACTATGCGCTGCCTGACTCCCTGCAGAAGCTGGCATATGGGACAGGGTGGGCTCAGTCCCGAGAGCCAGCGCTGGCCTTGGTCATGGTTGTGCAGCTGCTGTGCCCCTGCCCTCCTGAATCCCCTTTCTCCAGTTGCAAAGTGAGGAGGTGCCTCCCAGGCCTGGCTGGAGAGGGCACAGGCCTAGTCTCTGGCACACATGCTGTATTTTATCTCTGGTGCAAGAAGATATGAATGCCTGCCTGTCCCGTGTGTCCCTTTATAGTCACCTTCCTGGGTGTGGAAGCCTGGGGACTGTCGGGGCTGGGGAGGAGCCATTGGCTCGTGCAGGGAGAAACACATGTAGCTTTTGGGTGTCCGTGTCTCGGTGACCCCGGAAGGCTGATTGCGTTTTCTCCTGTAGGTGGTTTGACAAGTCCATCACTTTCGTTGTCTTCAAAAACAGCAAGATAGGCATAAACGCAGAGCACTCCTGGGCAGACGCGCCCATCGTGGGCCATCTGTGGGAGGTGAGCGACACTGCGGGGACCTGTTGTTGAATGGGAAAGGGCCCGCTTGAACCAGGCTTGATTTGTCTAATCCTCCATATCAGTTTCTCATCTCTGTGACCAATACCTGATGAGGGAGGAGGGGTTTCTTTCAGCTTACGCTTGGAGAGGGCACGGCCCAGTGTGGCCGTAGAGTGTGGTGGCTTCTTGATCACTTCTCAGTGCAGAGAGTGGACAGGAAGCCGTGCCCTGGCGGTAGAGCACAAGGCCTGCTCCCAGTAACTCACCCCTCTTAAGCCCATAACATCCAACACAGCGCCACCAGCTGGGGACCAAGCATAAACTGTGCTGTGCGTGGTGGTAGCTCAGGCCTTTGATCACAGCACTTGGGAGGCAGAGGCAGGCAGCTCTCTGTGAGTTCGAGGCCAGCCTGGTTTACAGAGCAAGTCCAGGACAGCCAGGGCTACACAGAGAAACCCTGTCTCCAAAAACAACCAACCAACCAACAAAAACACAAGCCTGTGGAGGGCTCTCACATTCAAACCACAGAACTGAGCTCTTCGCTGGTAGGAAGAAGGTGTTTGAGTCTTGTTTTCCTGTAACTGAGATTGTTTGAGCACTGGCACATGCGGTGTCTCTTTATGCAGCCAAAGTCACACAGTGGCTGTTGGCTCACACAGCTTGGTTTGTTCCGAACTAATAAGCTTGCTGCCAGACTTCCTGGTGTTAAAATCTGAATGTGTGTGGGTAAAGAAGAGGTGCCAGGGCTCAAACCCAGGGCCTCACATGTGCCGGCCAGGTGCTCCACACCAATGCTGTAATCCCCAGCCCTTATTCTGGAGATAAGGTCTCACTAAATTAAACATACTAGACTTGAACTCACTCTGTTGCCTCACATCTGGAATTCTCCTGCCTCAAACCTGTTGAATATCAAGAGATTCCAGGCAAATAGCACCAGTCCTGGCTTAAAATCCTGACTGTAATATGGCAGTGTACCGGGGCCAGAGAGATGCCGGGACGGAAAAGCCCTTGCCATGAAAGCCTGATGATCTGGCTTCAACCTCTGAAACCCACGTGAAGGCAGGAGGGGAATGCCTCATGCATGCTCCCCCCAACACACACACATCATAATAGTCAAATGAAAAGATTTAAGGTGATGTATCTTACTGAAGACACTTCAGTTACTAAAATGACCAGGGCACTTAAAGACCACCAGATCTCTGTCCCCCTTTCACCTAACCCAGCTTTTGATGTGTGACTGTCACCTAGTCCCCAGGAGGCTGAGGCAGAAAGATCAGGAACTTGAGGCTAGCTTGGACTAGAAACACAAAACCCTATTCAAAACAGAGAGGCAAGGAGAAAGAGAAGGAGAGCATCCTTGGGCCCAGGCTGCAGATGTGGTGTCTGCGTTGACTTCTCAGTCACGTATCTGTATTTCAGGAATCTGAAACTTTAAATGCTGGTGTAACTCAGCAAAGTTTAAATTTTTGGAAGATATTTGATTTCAGACTGGGGATGCTCTCTCCCTCTCTCCCTCCCTCTCTCTAGGGTCTCACCATTTAATCCAGGCCAAACTCTTAATTCATGGCAATGCTCCTGCCTCTGCCTCCCGAGTGCTGCTGGTTTATGGATATACGCCACCACAGCCAGCTAAGACGCCGCATCTCGGTCTCTCCTTGTGGTGCTGTGCCAAAGATTTATTTTTGTGTGGTGCAGAATCAGCTGCAGAGCGTACACTGTGTCTTCTTGCTTGAGCTCAAGCTCTGCCCTCTTCCTGGAAGGGAGGGTCTCGGCTGACCCCACGTCCCCCTCCCTCTTCAGAGTATGCTCCCTCCCCGAGGTCAGCAGCATCTGTCCCACCCTCATTTCCCTCATCCCTCCAGTGCTCTGTCCTCTGCTTGGGGTCTTGGCAAAGTCCCAGCCGCTGCTGCTTCAGCCCGGGAAGTTTCCTACATGGAAACGCCTGGAAAGGAAGAACCAGGCACTCTGAGCTATAAGATGCTAGTGTGCTCCTGAGATACCAATTCCAAATGGCAAAGTGCAAGGGCTCAAGTCCCCGCCAGGTCCTGAGCTGATGCCAGCTGAAGTGTGGACTCTCTTAGCCTAGATGCACAGATACCTCACTTACACCGCCGCTCACACAGATCTCTGGGAAGCTCTGCACAGTATCGGCCCGTCAGAACATCCCAGGGGCTTTTCAGATAGCCCATGCAGTTGCTGTTGGGTAACGAGGGTCTCTGCTGAGAGGGTACACGGTGGCGCATGCCTGTAATTCCAGCACTTGAGAGGCGGAGACAGGATTACTGAAAGCTTGAGGGCAGTCGGGGTCACGTGGTAAAAAACAAAAACACAACAGAAGCATGAAAAGAGAGATAGAGGAATCAACAAAATGTCCACCAGGTCTGGCTGACTTTAAGGTTTGTTGTCTGAATGTGCACATGAGTGCAGTACATTCGGCTACCAAAAGTGGGTAGCAGATCCCTTGGAGCTGAAGTTGCAGGCAGCTGTGAGCTGCGACCCAAACCTCTGCTAGAGCAGCAGGCGCTTTTAACAGCTGAGTCGCTCTGCGGTTCCCCAGGCTCACACTTCAGCTCTGCTCAAGATAAGGAGACACAGCCTGCGGCCAAGGCCACAAGTAGAATCAGTATTTAGTTTCCTGTCCACCTGATGATGAGGTCAGTATTTAGTTTCCTGTCCACCTGATGATGAGGGCGCGTGAATGGAGCCCAGGTGGGAGAGGCCTGGGGACCTGGCTCTCATCCTGGAGGCACAGTGCCGCATTGCCACCGGGCTGATTGTGCAAGGGGGAGCCTGGTGGAGGCAGGCCCAGTTTAGGCAGCATCCTGTGCGCTGTGGAAGCACCAAGTCAGGGTATCCTTGATTTCCTCCTCCAGAAAGGTTACTCTGCTAGAGCAGAGAAATGCCTGTGCTTCCCTCTTACTACAGAGGACACAGAAAGGCTGTGGCGGGCAGATGGTGCCGGAGATGCAGAGGTTCAGAAATACAGTTTTGCCCTCCCAGTGGTCTCTAGAAACCACGCAGCAGCCAACTGTCTGGGTGCTTCCTACTCTCTGCCCTCTGGCTCTTTTTTTGTTTTGTTTCATTTCAAATTTATTTCGCTTATGTTGAACTGAATTGGGCACCCACCGCACAGCCGGTGGGCACTGGGGAAGGTGCTGCTGGCTTGGTGTGTGGCGACCCTGCCCTTACGCCCAGGATTAGGCTCAGGTGTGTTTTGTCCTGGGCATGGTAGGAGGCACTGTGCCCTCTCAACATTTCTATTTGGCCTCTGCTTCTTTCTCCTCAGTATGTCATGGCCACCGACGTCTTCCAGCTAGGCTACTCGGAGGATGGGCATTGTAAAGGAGACACCAACCCCAACATCCCCAAACCCACCAGGCTGCAGTGGGACATCCCAGGAGAGGTAAGCCCGTTGATCCAGAGGCCGCCACTCACCTGGGGGCCAGCTCCGAGCTCTGTTGATAGGCAGGCTCTGTCTCTATGAGGCAGACAGAAAGCTATTTTCCCAGAGTTGAGGAAGAGCCCTGAGCTGCCTCGGGAAATTCGGCATCAGTTGACAGCTTTCTGCTGAGCTTTCCGCTGAGAAGTAGCTGGGCTTCTGTGAATCCCTTCAAGTAAGGACAAAAACTTATATCATAGCTGGTGGTGGCACTTGCCTGTAATCCCAGCACTTGAGAGGCAGAGGCAGGTGATCTCTGTGAGTTCGAAACAGCCTGGTCTACCAAGCAAGTTCCAGGACAGTCCGGGCTACACAGAGAAAACTTAACCTTCAAAAAGAAAAAGAAAACAGACGATAAAAGAACTTAAGTCATGTTGACTTGAAAACCTCTAAGTTTTGAGACAAGAGTCTCATGTAACCTAGGCTAGGCTAGAGCTTGCCCTGTCCCTGAGGACAGCTTTGAACTTCCAATCCTTCTGCTTCTGCCTCTCAAGTGCTGGGATGGCCAGTGTTCGCCACACCTGGGGTTTCTGGTTGCGGGAATGGCCCCTGGGGCTTTGGCACACTAGGCAAGGTCTCTGCCAATCGAGCTACATCCCCAGCTCCCAAATTGGTAATTTATAATCTTTCAAAATTTAAAACAGTGTTGGTGGCCGTTAGAGATTTTCGGGCTGTGTAATGAAGGGCTACTTCTCTCATCCCAGCCCCCATGGCTAAAGCAGGGGAACTACAGCCTGCCCCACTCAACATCCCTGCCCAGAGTGGTCTGTCTTGTCAGGCTCTGGCACATCACCAGATTACTGTTTATGTACAGTCGCCTCAGTGGTTGTGTAGGTTTGGAAGTCCTGTAGGGTCATGTGTCAGCTGTCATAGAATCAGACAGCAGCGTTACTGTCTAAACACCCTGTGGCCTCCGCCTGATCATCCACCCTCCCCCTCCCAATCCCGACCCCTGGCAACCACTGAGCCCTTTACTGTCCTTTTAAAATTAAGATTCTTAGCTGGGTGGTTGTGGCGCATGCCTTTAATCCTAAGCACTTGGGAGGCAGAGGCAGATTGGATGTCTGTGAGTTCAATACCAGCCTGGTCTACATAGTTAGTTCTGGCATCCAGGCCTACACAGAGAAATCCCATCTCAAAAAAAAAAAAAAAAAAAAAAAAATTTATTTGTGCTTCTAGAATTTAACACGTGTGAACAATGTGTTTTGATTATATCTATCCCTTCCTCTTCCTCCTCCTTCCACTGCCCCTTTCCCCTCCTCTACCCTCCTTTACACATCTTCCTCCCAAATTCATGACCTGTTTTTAAACTTGACTTTTAATTTGTGTGTGTGTGTGCATGCGCGAAGCTGCTGTTGGAGGCCAGAAAAAAAGAGTCAAGCTGGAGTTATAAGTAGTTGTGAGCCTCCTGATATGGGTGCTGGGAACTGAACTCGGGTCCTGAAAAGCAATAAACACTGACTGCTGAGCCGTTTCTCCAGCTCCTTGATAATAACAACAGTTCGCTGAGTCTGTTAGTGCTCCCAGTATGCTAGTGGGTGTGGGGCGGTGACCAGAGCATGGGCCACCTCCCAGTGACCACACCCCTAAAGAAAAATGGCACCATCGCCCTTAGCCATGGCTGCCAATAAATCTTCAGCTCAGGGTTGGGCCTGGAGCCCCTCCCTACTCCATGCTGATTTTATGCAGGAATGTTAGTAACCGGCTTGGAGTTCATGTGTGTAGGAGTCCTGTCATGTCCAGAAGGCATGTTTTTAGAGTGTCTCCTTTCCTCAAAATGAGCTTGCTCTGTACAATGGACCCACTGTTGCTGAAACTCCGTAGAGTCTGTGCTGGGAAGTCTTTCCCTGGGGAGACACAGTCTGCCCCTGACACCCCAGTGGCAAATCAAAAGTGTGATTCCAACACAGTTTGAGTTTATTGGGCTTGCTGGTAAGCCAGCCTGGGTGAGGGTTTACTTCCAGAAGCCTGGGTGACCCCAAGAGCAGCTGTACCAGAAGAAGGCCTGACTCAGCATGGATCAGAGCCCCGTAGATGGAGTTCTACTTTCTGGTACCCTCCCATCACCCACATAGTGTAGCATCTTTCAAGGTGACAAGGCAGCTTATGGTTGGGCAAAATCACATACAAATGTGAGGGAGATCTGGCTATGACCTTTGCCACCTCAGCACTCTCCAGGAGTAGGTAATTCAGCTGATCTGGCTGGCTATGCAGGTGTCACCTTCCCCTAATACTCCTTGTTTGTCCCTCCTGAAGCTACCCACCAAGCTCGAAAGAACTTCCCCTTGCAGAGCGGGGCTATCCTTCTATCAAGGGCAGAGAGCAGCTGCCCCTGCCTGTCAGCCCCTCCAAACCAGGAGCTGGGTCATAGCGGGAGGGGCCATCTTGGAAGTGTCTTACATATAACCCTAGCTGCTCTTGCCACGCCACCTGCCACTGAAGGACTGCTCTGCTGCATTCTCCATGGGTGGCAGGAGCTGTGGCTCCTGAGGGTTTCCCCACCACTGCTGGGGTGAGGTAGGGATGCTGACCTGTTGCTGAGCTGTGGCTTCCAGGTAGCCTTTCTAGAAGAACCCCAGAGAATGGGAAGTGCACATTTCCAAATGTGCTCCGTCCTGCTCCCTTCCGCTGCCCTTCCCCACTGAGCAGGGCCGCCTTCTCTCTCTGCAGTGTCAGGAGGTCATAGAGACGTCCCTGAGCAGCGCCAGCCTTTTAGCAAATGATGTGGACCTGCATTCCTTCCCGTTTGACACCTTTGGCAAAGGATTAATCAAGAAGTGTCGGACGAGCCCTGATGCCTTCATCCAGCTGGCACTGCAGCTGGCACATTACAAGGTAAGAGGGGATCCAGGCTCATCGTGGACGCCTTGGGGTCCCATGCTCACAAGGGCTGTGAGCCTAACATGGAGGGCAGCTCACACCAAACACCGGTCCTGCACGTCTCTGAGGTGCCGAGGCGTGAAATGTCACACTCAAGATCACCCTTGGCTTAGTGACAGCCCTCTCAGGCAAATGAACAGTTAAACCTTAAGATAGGGCTGGGAGATGGCTTGGCAGTTAAAGAGCACTTGTTGCCTTTGCAGAGGACTCTATTCAGTTCTCAGAGCCCCTGTATGGTGGCTCTCAACCACCACTAACTCCGGTTTCAGGGAATCTGATGCCACTCTTCTGGCTTTTCTGAACTCCTCCTACATACATACATACATCCATACATACATCCATACATACATACATACATACATACATACATACATACATACATACAT